>NC_085099.1:329612-364612 GCF_963422355.1 Corticium candelabrum | reverse complement strand
ATGTATAGTTGTAGTCATTGTGTCTCAAATTTTGCTACATTTGTTTTAATTGTAATGTACAACATACAAAAATCGTTTACAGCAACAGCTAGTGTACACACAAACGACCAAGTCTACCATCAACCATGACTTAGTTGATATCAACTGCATCTAGACTCTAGTACCAAAAATGTCAAAAGTCTGTATCTCCTCTGTGTCGTCGTAGATGATGAACGTGAGCAACCTTTTGGTCTATCTCCGTTGATTGACTTTAAACATTTTTCCATGTCCTGGAACAATCCAGTCAGCAATAGCCAACACTTTGTCTCGACGAGTCGCATGCAGTCGATGGAAGTCGCTCTTACTCTTGCACAACTTGTCGTCGTGCAGATGAGCTTCGCATTCAAACGAGTCGCCCGCAATGACCACCACACCTTTGTCGCTCCCTCGTACCACCACACTCACGTCCCGACTCGTCTGACCAGCCGTGGCAATAACTGAGATGCTTTTTGATATTTGGAATGGATTATCATGTCGTAGCTCATGCAGTGTGTATTTGTCTCCATCTTTCACCATGTCGTGTGACACCACGTGCGTTGCCATGGTGAATAAGTTGAAGTTTCCCACGTGATCAACGTGGCCGTGAGTGCAAACAACATGTGTCACATCTTGAGGCTGCAGCTCGTGCTCTTGTAATTTTTGTATGAGAAATTGTCGATCCCAAGGACTTCCGGTATCCACCAACAATGTAATTCCTTCAGACTGACTTCTGACAAGAGTCATAGTACCGTTTGCTCGATACGTACTCGTCTCGTCTTCCTATCCATAACCAACACGCAGAACAACAATATGGCAAATTACATAACATAGTCACGTGATCGGGAACATGAGTAAACTACAGCACGTGACTGGGGAATCCCCTGTAACGCAGAATACACATAGCTGACGCAATTACGACAATGAGATGTTTAGAGATGTAGAAAGGGAATTGAAGAATGAATTAGCTTCTGCACTAAACGTGAAGTTGATATCTGGTAATGACTAGCGCCGTTGTTGTGTGTGTGTGTGTGTGTGTGTGTGTGGTGTGTGCGTGCGTGCGTGCGGGTGTAGCATCATACAGAATGAAACTATTCTATTAACACATAACCATGAATGTAAAAACAAAAGAAGAACGCATGTAGCAGTACAAACAAGAAAGATGTGTTTCTTCTAAAATGTAAAACATCACTTGTTCACATCAACAATAAACCATATGATCAGACATGCAAACAACAAAGTGACAAAGTCAATTATTCTATTGTCCACCGTTCTGTGTTCTCGGTCTCTCTTGACGTCTAACCACCTCATCTCTTATTGCAGCAGCACAAATTGGCATGGAAATCTGCTGGCAAGCAGACAAGATGATACCAACAACTTTGCTGCTACCGACAGCATTAGCCTTTCTTCTCAGTATTGCATTCAGTTTGCCTGAAGCTAAAGGAATTGTCGATGTCATTGCTTCGAGTTCAGAGAATTCGTATCCTAACTCGAGTCCAACACAACTCCACTGATCACCAGCCAGAGAAACAACAGCACGCATGACGTCTCCTGAATCAAATGAGTATTGTATTAGACAATACTGGTTCACTATAGTTTGAAAGTGATGGACAGTATTGTAAGCACACTAAGACTCATTGACAACATAGAATTTCTAACGTGCACTTCAATAGCTGACTAACACGGCAATAGAGAAAATAGAAAGCAAAACTGTAGTAACAATATGACACATGTGAGTCAGTGAACACACACGTAATAGACTTAGTAATAGAAGACATACAAATACAAAGAATACAAACAAACGAAGAAGTAAAATTAACAAAGTCACAAAGACCTACATAATAAATTGATTTACGTGAGATAAGTTTGTGTAGAAATGATCAACTGAATATTGACAGAAGTAAATGATATAACATGCCAAGCAACCAACATGGACACAGTAAACTGACCAAAATATTGGACAGATGTGATGTACTGCAATAAGATGGTCATTTGACCAAAACAGACTATAGGCAATGGGCTAGTTAACACACACACACACACACACACACACACACACACACACACACACACACACACACACACACACACACACACACACACACACACACACACACACACACACACACACACACACACACACACACACACACACACTTCCTACCCGGTGACTGCAACGACAACCAAGTTTCAGGAGCCACTTGAACTTCACCCGCCTGCAAGAAAAAAGAATGTTGCAACGTCCATTACAATAATAAATGCCAAACCATATTGTCATGTGACCTCGCGTGCAAGTATTGTATGTAAATTGAATGTATGTATTAACACAATACAAACAAACAAATACAGACACATTATTGTATTATTTATATCCAAATCCAACTCAATCAGTACAAAATAAAAGAA
Organism: Corticium candelabrum; assembly: GCF_963422355.1. NCBI lineage: Eukaryota > Metazoa > Porifera > Homoscleromorpha > Homosclerophorida > Plakinidae > Corticium > Corticium candelabrum. Next base: position 362,191 of record NC_085099.1, on the reverse strand, counting down.
TGAAAGGCAAATGTCATGCTACTGTACATGTGAACAATGTGTGTGCTTGTCCTACTCTATCAGCTGCTGACATTCTGAGACGTCGTATTTCCTTCTCTTTCCGTTGGATTTCGTTACTCAGTCTTCTTATTTCACTCTCATGGACCAGGGATGATTGTCTTAATTCTTCTTTCATATGCTCCACTTCACTCTCCAGTTCAGCAATCTATGCAACACAAACACAACTTGGAAAACAGACAACTAGAGATGAAAATGTCACATTACTTTCTCTTCATATTGATGTCTCATAACAGACACATGACCCTCAATATAGGGATGAGATCTCACTGTAAGAGAAAAGACAACTTAACTTAAATAATGTACACACACACACAAAGATAATTTAATTAAAACAACAAGCAACAACAATTTGTCCAACATGACCAACAGATAAAAATTAACAAAAGACAAACAAATAATAATTTACACACGAGTGTGGAAAAAGATAAACATACAGATATGTAGAGGAGAAGACAACAGGAAAATATTATTAACTCATTAATTAACTGATTTGATTGACAAATGGACAGACACACAGACACACAACACACAATAAAACAAGCAGACACATCACCTCAACCCAAATGTTGAGAGGAAAAGAAGTGAGAAGATCAAAAGCAGCACATCACTACAATAGCTCCACAGACAAGATAACAAGCAAATCATTCAACAATATCAATCTAACCTCACACCAAAATCATCACATTAAATCAAAAGAAGAAAAAACAAAAACACAAATTAATTGTTTCTTTCACTTACATCTTATGGCTTCTTCCATCATCTCAACCACATCACTGTCACCCTTTCTCTTGGCAATCTCCAGTGGTGATCCTAGCCACTTACTATCCCACAATGACATCACGTTAGTAATATTATTGACTGAAGGATATTGAATGCATCACCTCTCATGTTGGGGACTCGCTCCATGTTTTAGGAGAACATCAACACAACACACACGACCACGATAGGCAGCAAACCACAGTGGTGTATGACCACCATTATCATTGATATCAACAGGAACAGAACAAGACAAAAGTCTCTCTACAATGGTCACGTGATTATTCTTTGCAGCAAGATGAATGGCTGTCACTCCAAACTGAGTAAAGAAGAAACTGATAAGATAGTGAGAGAGTGTTTATGTTAAAATATATTAAAGCAACAGACATTCCATTCAACACACACAATGAGACATTCAATAGAATGATCAACACACAAACACAAACAATAGCAAAATCAATGCATTACACTCACAAATATGTTTAATACATGCACAACAGACACCACAATATCAACTCAACCTCTCAATACTCAAACTCACATTATCTCTCTTCATCACATTAATATCTTTGGTCTTCAATAAAACATTTACGACATCTTCATATCCATTCCATGCTGCCTCCATCAAACCTGTCCATCCAACCTGCATACACAAGAATGTATTATTATCATTATTCCTCCATCACACTGTACACATGCTGCAAGAGAAAAGAAAATAGAAAATGAAGACGACCTGATAAGACAATAACTACTGCAAAAATAGTCTCCAACAGTCCAAGTTGAATCAAATAAAAACCAACAAGATTATTCATCTCTGCATGCAATGGCTGCTTCAGCCAGTCACAAGTCAACACTGCTGCCTCTTGACAAGCAAGAAGAAACCAAAACGTTGATTGTTGGATTAGATTGTTACATCTAGTTGATATCTATCATCTTAGCAACAACACATCACACTTTCACACACTCAATCAACTCACAATGCCAGTCCCATTAACATCTGCTGATTGAGTGAGTAGAAACTCTACCATTTCCTTCTGATTATTCTCACACGCTTTTATCAGAAGAGTGTCCTATTTTGAGATCAAACGACGTGCAGTTCATTTCAACATCCAATACACACATTATAACTCACAACACATACCCAATACATATCAGGACCATTGATATCAACTCCCAAATCCAAAAAACGCGTTACTAACTGAATATCACCTCTCTCCACAGCTTCCAATAATAATCGTTCGTTCATTTCTACACAACAAAGAAACAATAACACTCCACCATACAAAACAACTCACAAATGAAAAAGAGGCAACTGTTACGCGCGTAGGATAGAATATGCGTCAATCAATGGCGCCAACGAGATCAAACGAAGAGCATCACTTACCCAACAGTGACGACATGACAGCAAAACCTTTTCTATAGTGATCTACTCACCGCAACGACAGTCTACAACGAAGGGAACAGTCCCTGTGACGTTCACTATATTATACGCATGCGCAACTATGTAATCATGTGATCAGTGAAGATTGGATCACGTGCAATTGTCATTACGCAACAACCAATTTATATTAACACCGTTGTCCATAGCAACGTTTGATGTCAACAAAGCGCCGAACACGCGAAGGTACAGCACACACAACTACACGCCGCATTACATGCTCATCCCACAAAAATCAGTTTTTCTATCCCGTGAGTACAGTGCGTTCATCTTTTTAGTTTCTCTCAACGACAACCTGCCCGACGTAGCGCACATGCGCATTCGCGAGACGCCACGAATAACCAATCAGAATCCAACATAGCGACAGGTTTGTGTTGAGAGACAGAAGTGAGCGGAGAGAAAGAACGACTGGCGATATTGGAGTGAACGACAAACAATCGACATCGACGTAAGTCGATCAACGTGTAGAACGCCAAATCGAGCGCGAAATGGAGGAAAATAAAAAAATAAAATAAAAAATCAGAAATAATTAGAAGACAAATTAGTCTCGTTTAGATAGACAGAAAGGCGATCGATGTTGCTTTTTTGTATGATTTTTTCGTGTTTGTTTACTGTGTTGTTCACATTCTTTCGTGTTTGACACTCGTCTGCAGGTCACGTGATCATGACAGACAACGGACGCGCCGGTTCCAAGTCTCCGCTTCACGTTCACGTCGGTAAAGGCACTCCCGTTCACGTGCACGTCAAGCACGGCGCCGGCGTTCGACCCGGAGAGGTGAGAAAGCGAGAAAATGTTTAACTTGAAATTGAATATCCCGTATGTTATAGTCACTGCGAAGCCAAGGCTCTTTGCGACTTCCTAAAACGGTGAGATAATGTTTGTGTTTATATATGTACTTAGTGTATTTATACATATATTATTATGTCGTTTAAATAGTTTATTTAATTTTTCAATTGTTTATTATTAAATAATTAATTAATATTAATGAAATATTTGTAGGTTATTATTAATTTACTGTATTAATAATTAAATATATTAACTACTGTTTGTATATTATATATATTATTAATTAATTTTTGTAATAAATTTTAAAGACCTAATTGATATTAAATTTTAATTTTTATTTTGATTATTTTGATTTAGTCTACATTGAGGAGCAGTACAGGTGGTCGTAAGAGCGTGAGTGGAAGTCGACCATTTGATGGTCCGTGGGTGCCACCACCGGCCAAGACAACGAAACCAGCTCGACTCACTTGGCAGGTCATCTCATTTCTAGACAAGAATTGTTGATAATAAATAAATAAATAATTTATTATTTGTTAATAAATAATTAATATTTTAATGAATAACAAATAGTTAATATTAATAATAGTAGTTAATATAATTTAGTAATACTAATAGTTAATATTAATAACATTAATAATATTATTGAAATTTGAATTTATGTTTAGTTGATATTAATTGTTATTGTCTGTGCGAATGTAAGTGTTGTGTTGTAGGGTCCCACTCATCGACTGGAGATATCTCGTCCTGGAGACAACGATGGTGGGGATTTGAGGATGAGTGACTTGTCTTCAGAGACGGGATCTGATGTCATACGGGTGGGTACTGGCAGACAAACAGACAGACAGACAAACAAACAAATGGACAGACAACAGACAAAGAGACAGACAAACAAACGGACAGACAGACAGACAGACATACTAACAATCAAATGGACAGACAATAGACAGATAAACAAACAAACAAGCGGACAAACAAAAATTGACAGACAAACAGACAGACACAGACTAACAAACAAACAAACAAATGGATAGACAATAGACATAGGGATAAACGAACAAACAAGCAGACAAACAAAATGGACAGACAAACAGACAGACTAACAAACAAACAAATGGACAGACAACAGACAGACAGACAACAAACAAATGGACAGACAGACAAAAATCAAGCAAACAAATTGACAGACAAACAGACTCACAGACAGAGAAAGAGACGGACTGACAGACAATTGGACTGTCATGCTTTCTTTTTAAAAGTTTGACGTGACTACATGGACAGACAAACAAACATACAGACATAACTATGGAATATCCACATTAAATTTTGTTTTCTACCATTAGGGTTACGAACGTAAAATTGACAGTTTGATGACAGAAGTTGGTGAACTAAAGAACGAGGTTGGTCTCTCATTACAATAACATGTCAGAGAGTAGATGGAACGAGAGTGGTTAGGTTGATCTACAGAAGTCGCTACACGAAGTGGAGAAGAAGACTGGAGAGCTACGGATGTCACAACGAATGTTGGCCGAGAAAGAAGACGAAATAGAGGTGAACGACCTGTTTGTCAGTCGTGTGTGTGTGTGTGTGTGTGTGTGTGTGTGTGTGTACATGCGTGTGTCTGTGTGTGCTTGTGTTCGTTTGTGTGTGTATGTGTAAAACCTAAAATGTATTATCCCACACTCAGGATTGTCGAGCTGAACTGGAAGCATCAGAAATCGAAGCGTCTCGACTCAAACATTCAGTCGACAAACTCCAAGACGACATTACCAACAGCCGTGTAGACGTACAGAGAACGAGCGCACAGAGAAATTCCCTGCTGAAGAAACTGGTTGAGGTAGAGGTGGACGCGGATGCTGCCGCAAAGCAAGCGAATGCATTGAAAGATTCAGTGAGGAAACTGGAACGCAGCAAGTTGATATCTTCGGTCAGAGCTTCTGATTTGAGGAGACAGCGTGACTTGTTGGTGGAACGGCTGGCAGACTTTGACACGACGAATAAAACGTTGAGGAAAATGTTGAGACAAACTCAACGAGATGAAGTGTGTGTGTGTGTGTGTGTGTGTGTGTGTGTCATTTTTTTTGTTTTCTTGGATATCTTTCTGTCAGTTCATGAGTCTGTCTGTTTGTTCGTCTGTCATTAGTTTGTGTGTCGTTCTATCTGCTCTTGCTTTATTCATTTGTCAGTCAACGTGTCTGATTCGCCTTTTCATCTATTCATATGTTTGTGTATGTGTTTGTCCACCTCCACCTGTTTGTCTGATTATTTCTCTATAAATTATTAATCAATTATCACGTATTGATATCAATCCGTATCACGTGACTAGAAAGCTGCAGCCAGTCTAAGCAACCAACGAGACACGCTTGTGCAGAGACTCACAGAATCGCAAACTCACGGAGAGGTGAGCAGTCGTGTGTGTACACGTCGACGTCATCATGTCGATGTAACGTTGTACAAATGCTACAGCGGCTTGCGGACGAGGTGGCAGAGAGGGAGAGACAGATTCGTCTTCTTTCAGCTCAAGTGGAAGCAGACAAGGTGAGCAACGACTGAGATTGCGATTGACAAACACGTAAACGTGTGTTGTATGCAAACGAGCAAAAATGATTGAACGATTTGTTGTCTTGTGTGTGTGTGTGTGTGTGTGTGTGTGTGTGTGTGTGTTGTGTGTGTCTGTTTGTTGTTTGTTGATCTGTTTGTGTGTTGGTTTGTTTGTCTAGTTGTGTGTTTGTATCTGTGTTTGTCCATTGTTGATCACTTTGCTGTCTAATGTACAGGAACAGTCTCATGCATATCAAGAGTTACGTCAGACAATAGACGAAGCTCGTTTCCGTCTACAGGAACAACTCGCATCGAAAGAATCCGAATGTCGTTCGTTAAAGTCTCGTGTTCAAGTACTAATCTAAGATATAAAATTATTTGTGTTTATTGTCATGATGTCTCTTACTCATTTGTTTGTCTTGTTGTTGTTGTTAGAGTATGGAGCATCAGATACAACAAGAACGAGCTGAAACGTCTCACTTAGAGCAGCTTTTAGATGAGACTAAGGTATGGTGATTACAGATAGACAGACAGTAGACTCGTGCCCAGTCCTCCTCCGCGCTAGGTTGCTTACACCACGTGCGCTAGCTGTCACGTGTGTATAGGTCCATGTGGTTTCACACGTGTGGTTGGCTTAAGCACGGTGGAGGACTGGGACCATGCTTCGTCACGTGACATGCTTTGAGTCTAATTAAGTTATTTAGCTCAGCCCCCTGGTCTCAGCTAAGATTTCTAATAGTTTGCAGAGGCTTTGCTAAACGACACAGCAGGAGGTAGATTAGCAAGAGCCTAACAACTTGCCTACAACCGGTCAGTCGCCTGGCCTCACAAATCAACGCCATCATGCACATGCACGATCCTCCTCGCAAAACTGCGCCGGCTAGCAGAGTATAGCGTAGGATAACGCAGCCCATGACGGACATATTTCGTACAGCTGGCTACCTTCACAAATCTAGAGCACACGCCTACGCATAGCTAGTTGAGCGCCAATGTCTTCTGATCACCAACCACAGCCTAGACAAAAGTTTTAGTCACTAACAGTACCACACTTTCTTTCCACTTTCCTGCGCATTAATTATTAATTTAATAAACACTAATACTACTAGCAGATTCAAACCTAACTAACGCAAACTTAACAACAATGCTTTCAAGTTGAAACAATTACCACGCATGCCAACTGACTCAAAATGTTCTCAATTGTTAGATGCTGCTAAAACATTAATTACAGGCTTGAATGGGACCACTATTGTTCAGCCATTATGCTCAAGATCATACAGCATGCTGCCTGCAGATTTGCATGAGTATAATTAACTATTATTCAAACTGCTTGCAGTGCAATGTGAAAAGTCAAAGATTCATTCCTCTAATGGTTATTTTCAAGTTAACCAATACAAGGTTGACATAGATACTATACAATGAAAAGACAAAATTTAATGTTCAGATTTTAGCTTATCACTTGTAAAACTTATAAGCCCCACAGAGGTAATGTATTCTGATTTATAGTCGTAAATAAGGTATTAAGAGTGGTGGAAGCCCCTTAAAATTCAAAATTTGCGCGTACATTGTCCATAGGTAAATAAATTAACACAAAGCCAAAATTATTACCTCTTAATTAAACAAGCAATGAACAGAACATAAACAGCCTTATAAAATCTGAACACGTTGACAATGCATACGATTACAAACCTGCATATCAGGTTTCTCTTTCCTAGTATCCCTATAAAAATGTTCCAGGATCATAATGTTGTTGTCAGTGGAGGCCTCATCAATGTCCAGGATTTCCAGTGGCACAATCAGTGACTTTGAGGAAGGAATTCTAGGGTGATGTCGTTTCTCCCTCTTAAGGTGGGACAGGCATTCGAGTTTCTCCACCATGAATGCCATGACAAACTCCACTGCGTCAAGCATGAGTGTCTCATCATCTTCTTTACTAGGAAGTAAGTCTTCTTTATGAAGCTCTGACCGCTTTTTCTGCAATTAAACACAGCATGGTTAGTGTGAGACAATCGAGTTGACCACAGCAGAATCTCTCTGGTATACACTACAGTGTACACACCTGTGGTCCAGCATCCCAACTGGGAGGAGAGTTTTTCACTTTGATAACTAGTCTTGTGGTCAAGTTCCATATGGTGGCTGACACACCTGCAGTTACATAACAGACTGTCAGTCCTAGCTATACAAATAATATATACAAAGTTGTTACATAAGATAATACTCTCTTAGGCCATGCATGCCTTGTATTTCTACATCTGCCCATTGATCAATCTGTTTAGTAATCAACACTAAATTTCTGTGTACATGGCTGTGCCTGTACACATTCCACCTCCAGTCATAAGCTCTGAAAATAATTTGCTGTAATATTGGAGTACTTTAATTAAATAAGTTAGGCCAGAAATTAAAAGTGATTGAATGACAATCAGTAAAGTAAATGTTCTGTGTGACAGCTATAGATTCACCAGTTAATTAATTGACTTACCGTTTCTTTCATGACGCACACCTTTGTACAAATTCAGATTGTCATACACCCAGATTTGCGTTTCTTTCGTGAGCTGCTGTACATCCTGGTAATCATTCGCCAAGTTCTTTAGACGTCGCCAAACCTGTTGATACGATTGTGAGATGCCAAGATGGTCGAGGTCTGCAATTGCTTGTTTTCCTGCACCGCGAGCAACAAGCATGTAGGCTGTTAGGAGTGCCATCCCACTGCTTTGGCGATCTCTAAACTTCAGTGCCACAGTGCCGGTGATGAGAGCCTGCAGGCGTGTGCTGTCGGCCTCCTCGTCGGCTTTCCCTTTGACCAGCGCTTGCAAGATGCCAAACAAATGAGGGCTTTGACGACGCATCGTGTCTTCGATGTCTTTCACGGAAAAACGGCGTAAATCTTGCCACGAAACAGGCCCTCGACCAAGAGAACAGCAGTCGGACTCCCGCAAACGTTCCATCTCGGACGACAGAGTCGTTTCTACTAATTGGCAATTGATTGGCGTCTCCGCATAATCTCTTGAGACATGTTGCTTCGCTGGAGTTGGACAAGTTCCGCTTGCTTGATTCGAATCTTGTCGATTTCTCCCTGTGACTCCTACAGGTCAAACAGGCACTCTGCACGTGCACACCTCTTGTACGTATGCGTATCTTACTTGCATAAGGCGAGGGGTGATTCCGCAAGTCTGAAGCGTCAGTAGACTGTGCTATAGCTCCAACAGAGACTGGTGCGAAGGCAATACCATCGTAGACGTATGTTTTGGTGGCATGGTCCATCCTGTGGCGAGCTTCCGGGAAAGCTTGTCTCACAATACGAGCCACCTCGACGTGACTGATATTAGCTTGAAATTGGTCCAACAAAATCTGCTGGACGTAACTAACAGGGACGCCTGAACGCGGTGCTCTGGCAGATACAGGGATCAGGACCCGTCGCAGCCTTTTGAAAAAGAGAGACTTTACCTTCACGTACACGTGTGGCTCGACAGGTATCTAGAAGGTTTAGGCCCGCGCGAATGCACATGTACTTACCATTGAGACCGCTCTTCTCGAAAGTCCTTCTCTAATCGCAATCTCACGGACATGAACACCATCAACAAGTTATCGACACGTAATGGCTTAGTGGCTCTATAATTGTTGTGTACTTAGTCTTTCTAATTGTGTGATTGTGCATTACAAAAGCCCTCCTACGGAAACTATCATGCTAAATAGAAGTAGTATCTACCAATCACGTCACGCCATTTCGGTCACGTTACAAACATGTTTGTCACGTGACGAAGCATGGTCCCAGTCCTCCACCGTGCTTAAGCCAACCACACGTGTGAAACCACATGGACCTATACACACGTGACAGCTAGCGCACGTGGTGTAAGCAACCTAGCGCGGAGGAGGACTGGGCACGAGTCTAGACAGACAGGTGGATAGACAGACAGACAGATGGACAGACAGACAGACAGACAGACAGACAGACAGATGGACGGACAGACAGTTGGACAGACAGATAGACAGACAGACAGACGCACAGATGGACAGATTGACTGACTGACATACACACAAACAGACAGACAGATGCAAAGGAAAAACAGGCAGAAGAACACCTGCCAACCTTAGACGTGCAGAAAAATAAAATAACAACAGTTGATATCAATTGATATTGGTTTGTGATTTCAGGGAAGATTGACGAAAGACAAAGAGGCTTTGAAACGAGCAACAAAGTGTGTGTGTGTGTGTGTGTGTGTGTGTGTGTGTGTGTGTGTGTGTGTGTATCTGTTTGTGCATCTACCTGTCTGTTTGTCTGTCTCCTTGTCTGTCCATTTGCATATCTATCCATCTCTCTCCTTCATTTCTCTGTGTATCACATGATTTACCATACGAATATCTTCACAACAGACATCAAAAAGAGAGAGCAGCACGTGGTGAGGAAACAATCGAATCTCTATCAGCACAACTCGCACAACGGGTACGTACTCACATCTCACTGTCCATTCAATCATCACATTTGATGTCATCAGGAGGCAGAAGTCACCGAACATCGAGCTCAAAGTGAACAACTACGAGACGAAAACGTTCGAGTGTCAAGAAAGAAGGCACAGAGTGAATTAGAGATTGCACGACTTCAGAGGTGTAGCCAACAAACAGCGTGAGTGACTGTCGTGTGAATGACAATGGTTTTGATGTTTAGTCAAGTTGAGGAGCTGCAGCATCTTGTGGAGACTTTGAGGGAGACGTCAAAGGTGGGGAGGGAGACGAGGGAGTGTTGATATGTTTGGTAGTGTTTGGTGTGATGTGCTCGTTTGTGTGTAGCTACAGCTGGTGAACTATACAGAAGAGAATGAAAGATTGAAGGTAAGATGACGGATGATGATGGACAGACAGACAGACAGATGGACAGACAGATGGACAGATTGTTTTATTCTCTTCCAAACTGTAAATGTAACAGAAGTGAAAGCATCCTAAGCATTAACAAAAACTACTGAAATGTCTGAAGTCATAGCTATTATCTTAATGAACATAGTGCTGAATATCTACATCAAAGAAAATACCATCTATCTTACCTACATGCAATCTACTTATCTTCTTTAATATAACTCTAGCATTACATCTCTGGATAATTATAGAAATCTGTCTATGCCATCTTGTCCTGAAGTCGGCTTCAGTACTTCTGCCTTCCAAATCTTTTGATTTCTTCGAGAGTGAGTTCAGGAAGTTATCAGCCTCCTGACCCCAGTACCCAAAGTGTTCAAAGACCAGAGGAAGTAAGTTAGGTGTTGTGCCATTCTGAACAGACAGAGCTTCGTATTTGCTTTTCTTTCTCATCTCACGACTCTCAACTGCATAGCCTGCTCTTTAGATGCTCTATTTAGGATGATTTTGCTCCAAGGGTGAGCCATGCTCACGTCCAACTCTGTGCTTGATTCACTGTACATCAAAATATCGGGGCGATTCTCAGATTTTTTATATTGTTCTCTTGGCTCCTTACGATGGTGCAGTTGGAGCTCGTTCAAACAACTGCACCATCCTGACACTATAGAATCGTGTTGCCAGACTGGTCCTCCCCCAAACTTGCAGGTGAGAAGATGATACCCAGTTCCATCCAGTTCTACTCCACATTCACATTTGTTTATGCATGACTTAAAGGCATTGGTAGACCGATTCTCAGAAAGGACGCTAGACGGAAATTCTTTGCAATAAGTGCGTACTGATCTGAGGATGGTAAGGCCTCTAACCAAGCCCCAGACCCCCTACCTTGAGCAGAACGTAATCTTGCAGCATCCCTTCTATGAAGTGCAGAAGACAGACAATGAGCTACACTCAAGAGGCCAATTTCTGAGCTTAGATTGTGCTGAAGCTTACCCTTTGTAGCTGAAAGGGTTGACAATGATTGAGGCCTCAGTGTTTCATCATCTCCTAATCTAATTGGAGGCAAGGACTTGACAGCTGAATGAATGTCGAAGCCAAGTGAAGAGGATGTGGAATCGTTTTCCAGCAGATCTTGAATACGTTGTGAAAGTGAGGAAAAGCGATTTGGCAAATCTCTGACAGATTGAGCCCATGAAGAGACGTATGCCGAGCATTTAGTCTTGTTGACTTAAGATAAGCCAACCTACCCAATTTGATGTTTAATGAGGCTTGATTCCAGGTGAAATCATCAATAGAGTCTAAGCCCAATATCTGGACAAAGGTAGACCGGGTCATGGCATCATGTAGTTAACAGCATATTCAAAAGAATAAGGAGACACACATCTAGCTAAGTAGTTCATCCGAGTCACGTGGCAAGATCTTAGCAAGAGAGTTGCACTCTGAGGGCACCTCAACTTTCTGAGCAAAGAGCGTGACCTGAATTAGCGATCTCAGAGCATCTCGTTTGCACAAACTGGTGGCAGCTGATGGGAATCCCTAGAATCTCTGTGCCATGTGAAACCACAGGAACAGAACCAAAAGATTGTACAGAATCTGTCATATTGAACAACTTACACTTTTTCTCGTTGACTAGTAAACCGACATCTTTGAGTGATGACTGAAGGTCAGATATGAACGGTTGCGTACGAGCAAACTTACCAACTACAAAGAGATCATCTAGGTAGGCGAGGACGGTCAGGTTGTTAGGATTTTCCTGTAGAGACTCCAAAATGGGTTGCAAAGCAGCAGAGAAGAGGAAATGGCCAAGGGAATCTCCCTGGTGTACTCCTACTTCTGACTTAACAATGATGACATCACTGCCCTTGACATATATGAAAGAGCTAGCATTACTGTACATCTGGCACGTGTGGCTGTAAAGCTCAGGAAAATTTTCTGCTACCTTGTCAAGATGTTGACTAGAGATGCAATTGAAAGCATTGGATATATCTGTTTTCAACAAAGATAGATGCGAATTTCCATCTAATAACAAGGTGACATGATGTGCTAACAGCTCCCCTCCACAAGGAGTAGCTACTCCGTGTTGAATTGGCTCAAAAATAGGTGGAAAATGATGATCGCAGCTGGAAGCAAATGGCTTTGGCAGTCAATCTCCTTAGAGTCTCCCCAATAGCAATAGGTCTTACATCACCATTCAATTTGGGCAATGCAATTAGGCGAGAGCATGACAACAGGGGTACTGCAGAGGGTGGTACCTTGCCTTCAGCTATAAGTGAACATAGCGAAAATAGAAGGTCACTGGTTGAGGCATCGTCTTGAAGTACTCTTAAGATGTTCAAACCTCCATCCAGAAGGACGGGCTCCCGATCCTCGTGGACTCTTCCTCAATGATTCAAGAAATACAGACTTCTTCAGTTGGATAGAAGAAACTTCGTCAACACCAGAAAGAGTAGCAGGGTGTTTAGCCCTTAAGCGTTGGATTGATTCCTCTGAAGGAGGGGCCAAGCCATGACTAGTCAAAATTCTTGCTGCTCTTGAAAGCTCACCACATTTCACATGGCGGAGGGCGGCTTTTCTTCTCTGATCTTCTCCTTTCTTGTTAGACTGTTGTGCATGACTATGATCATGCAACTCTATCAGCTGTTGCCAGTGAAACCCCAAGAATCGATGATAAATGACAGACAGACAGATGGACAGATGGACAGTCAGACAGATAGACAGACAGACAGACAGATGGATGAACAGTCAGACAGAGACAGATAGACGGATACACAAACAGTCAGACAGACAAATGGACGGACAGACAGACAGATGGACAAAGTCAGTGAGACAGACAGATTGTAGCTATACTGTACAACATGTAGAGCATGTCAACATTATATTGTTGGTCAGTCTCTTGTAAGATCCCTTGAACATCAACAAGAAGCAGCTCAACAAGATGCTTCTGTCAAGGTGTGTACCACAGCAACAGACGAGCAACAAACTGACAACCGAGTTTGTCATTTCCGTGTTGTGTAGCTTTCTCAAAGTCGTCATGAAGTCGAGAGAACGGCCAATCAAAAGGAGCAGGAAATGGAACGAGTGAAGCAGCAATCACAGCTGGAGATTGAGAAAGTAATGGAAGATGCATGATGTGTATGTAGCGAGGGTTGTGTATGGTTGAGTGACGCTTGTGTGTTGTGTGAAGGTCAGATTTCAGTTTCAGCAGAAACTTGGTGAATTGGAACCACTTCCAGAGCTACTGAAAGTCTGTCAATGTGTCTGTCTGTCTGTCCATCCGTCAGTCTGTCTGTCTGTCTGTCCATCCATCTGTCTGTCTGTCTATCAGGACATTATTAGGAGGGCTAGCAAGGAAAATGGTCATGCTGCCGTGACAAGAGAAGAATAGAAAATGAAAAAATATTCAGAAGAGCTTGTTCCAGGAGGATATGTATCAAGATGTCTTCCTCTTGTCATAGAACATTTTGGGAGGTGGGGCACGAAGGCAGAGAATTTTTTTGCGGCATTTGTCACAACAGTCAGCAAATCCAGAAGCCAATTTTGATGCTTCCATGTTCATGTCGTATTGGAGAAAAAGATTTTCTACAATTCTGCAAAGATGCAATGCAAAGTTATCGTTAGAAAACTTTCAAAACTGTCACCTAATCATGGTGATTTAGATAGATTATTTGATTTTGACATTCAAAGTCAAGTCCATTAGTTAATGACTTTGTTGTTTGCAAGGACTGATTTGTATTTAAAAAATCCTAGCATATGTACAAGTAGAATCTGTATGAGAATTAATTATCTGTCTGTCTGTCTGTCTGTCTGTGTTTCTCTCTTGTATTGCTATTGTATGACTATAGACAAGCGAGATGCGACTACAAGATGCACAGGAACGGATCAGCAGCTACGACCGAAAGTCAATCGAACAAGCACAACTCATGTCAGACATGACAGTCAAGGTATTCACACATCCACACTCAAACCAAATCACTGCAAATCTCATTATCATCATCCATCTGATTTCTGTAAAGGTGGAAAGCCAGAGTCAACAGTTGGAGAGCTTGAGAGACAAGTATCATTCACTAATGGAAGAGAATAGATCACTGACTGCTCAAGTGGACTCAATTGAGAGGTAAGATGATGGTGGTGATGATGGTTGTGAGTTGGAGAGTTTCTTGTGTGTGTGTGTGTGTGTGGTAGGAAGATGGCTGAGACAGAGCAGCATAATAGGGAGTTGGTGTCTTTAGCAGCAAAGAAGGAGGAATCACTGCAGAGAGCAATGGTGGGAATGTGATGGATAGTAGTTGGTTGGGAGGGTTACGCATGTGCTGCAGAGATGAATCAGACAGACAGACAAAGAGACAGACAGACGGATGGTCAGACAAATGAAGACACAGGCAGTCTAATGAATGGACAGACAATTAGACAGACAGACAGACAGACGGATGGACAAACAGATAGGTAGAGACAGACATATACAAATGAAGACACAGACAGTCTAATGAATGGACATACACATAGACAGACAGAGAGGCAGAGATTCAAACTATCTACAAGTATTGACAGACAAACAGACAGACAGACAGAGTGATAAGCGTACTATGCAAATTTGCCTGTTTCCATATGTTCAGCCGTGTGCGTGTGTGTTTGCTCATGTCTCCATATTGTTGACACAACAAACATGCAGCACACAAGCATGCAGGTGGACAGGCACACACACACAGACATACACACAGACACAGACACACACACACACACACACACACACACACACACACACACACACACACCACACACACACACACACACACACACACACACACACACACACACACAACCATCATCTGATTTCAACTCTTTACAGAGTCAGATTGAAGATCTGGGCCATGAGAGTAGCACAACAAAACGACAGTTGGACACAACTCTTAGTGAATCACGTCGACAGCGTGAAGATATCAAAGACAGAGCAGCAGTGAAGGTGAGGGAAGGCGAGTTCAAACAGTTTGTGGTCAGTCGGCATGTTTGTTGTGTAGGAACGTACTGCACAGGCTCGAATCACTGACTTGGAGGGACAACTGGGTCGACTGAATCAGACGAATAGTCAACTGAGAAGAGACAAGGAAGAGGTGGGTAGTGATGTGAGAATGTAATGTGATAAACGGATAAGGAAGCAGACGGATAGATGGATGGACAGATACATAGACAGACAGACAAACAGACGGATGGCTGATGACGGGATGGACATACATACATACATACATACAGACAGACAGACAGACAGATGGATGACGGGATGGACATACATACATACATGTACATACAGACAGACACATAGACAGAAATCCACAAACAAACAGACACACAGATGCACAGACAAACAGACAGACAGATGGCTGATGATGGGATGGACATACATACATACATACAGACAGACAGACAGATGGCTGATGGCTGGATGAACATACACACATACATACACATAGACAGAATGCTACATGCTGACAGGCACACAAATGGCCAGACACAGACAGACAGAGAGACACATACAGAAAGCCACAGGCAGACAGGCACACAGACAGACAGACAGACAGACAGCGGGTGGCCGCATGGACATACAAACATACATACATACATACATACTTAGAGTTTGACAGACACATAAACAGACAGAACGACAGACAGAAGGACAAACACACATGCAAGCCACACTAATAACCTATTCACGTCTAGACTGAACGACGATCAAAGTCTAAAATCTACAGTCTTCAGGATCAACTGGAACAATCACAGGCGAACAATAGAAACATGGAGAACTACGTGCGCTTTCTCAAAGCCTCGTACGTGAACACGTACAGCGACACGAGTCCACTGGCTGCGTCACTACGATGATGAACGTAGACGATTGCGTTTGAATTGCTGAAGACTGGACAGCGAGACATAAACGTGTTTTGTTAGTGAACGAGTCAATAAACGATTAGTTGGTTTGCATGGTCAAAATTTGAAGTGTGAAATAAAGACGTCTTGAGTGTTGGTAATGATGTGTGGTACAAATGCGAGAGTCAATGAGTGACATGGACATCATTAATATTAATAACAACAAATGTTAATGAATTTTATTAATATTAATAAGCTTAAAATAGTAACTCATTAATATTAACAATAATTAAAATAGTAGCAAATTAATATTAACAAATTATTACATTAATATTAAATATAAACACATTAATATTAACAAAATTAAAATTTAAACACATTAATATTAACAAAAATAATATATAAACGCAGTAATATTACCAAAATTAAAATATAAACACATTAATATTAACAAAATTAAAATATAAACACATTAATATTAACAAAATTAAAATATAACACATTAATATTAACACTTTGATTCATACGTGTACGTTATATTAGCAATACATCATGATACATCTGATGGATTACGAAAGGAAAGGTTTGGAGAGAGGTTATTGAAATCAACGTTTTCAAACTGTTTGAGTTTACGTGGCGGTGCGAGATAGAAAAGTTTCACATCTTGTGCAGATCTTATTGAATTCAACAATGGATTGGGAACGACAAAGCCAAACTCTTTGTGACATCGACTGAGAATCTAAGGAGATTATGAAGTCGTGATGTGATGACTTATTGAGAGAGAACAATGACATGAATGTAAAACAAGTAGACAGACAGACACACGGACAGACAGACAGACAGACAGACAGACAGACAAACAGACAGACACACAGGCAGACAGACAAATATAAAAAAGTTAATATACTACTTTTATATTAATGATAACATATGAATATTAATATATTAAATATATTATTAATATAATAATATTGTTAATACTAATCTATTAAAAATAATATATTAGAACTAGTACATTATTACTACTAATATATTACTAATAATATATCACTACTAATATATCACTACTAATATATCACTACTAATATATCACTACTAATATATCACTACTAATATATTACCTTGAATTTTATTTCTAAATTTTTCAGAGGCAAGTCTTCCCACAACTCCAATTGCTGCTTTTCCATTTCCTTTTCCATTTCCTCAGTTGCCTCTTCCTTCACGATATTCTCAATTTTCTGTCGCAGATTGAGGAAAGCGGGAGAAACCAAGTCGCTACACGTAAGAGTCATGTGACCCCTAACAGCCAATCACCGACGAATGTTCATTCACCTTTCTTTCTCTTCTTCTGTCGCTATCGGACTGCTCTTACTGCCAAAGATATACTTTTTAAATCTAGACAAGCGTCCTGTAGACTGCGGGTCTTTGAAAACGCGAGTGGAAACGTGAAAGAAACGCCTGCCTGACATGTGTGCACGTGACCTACAAATATCCCGTATTTTAGCTAAGTACCCGTATAATCAAAGTAATGGATGAAGATCTGCGGCAACCCAAGAAATCAAAGACGTCCAAGTCATTTCCTGTGTCTTCAAGGTTGGCGTTCAGGTGTTCAAACCACATCCGAGAGGATCACGGTCAACCAATTTTCGGAATTTCATTCAACGAATTTTTTCCCGCCACTCAACATCCGATCTTCGCCACAGCTGGCAGCAACCGCGTCAGCGTTTATCGTTGTCTTCCGGGCGGAGAAATCGCGCCCCTCCAGAAATACGAAGACCCGGATGTTGAGGAGATTTTCTACACTTGCTGCTGGTCATATGACGTCGATACGAAAGAGTCGCTGCTGATTGCGTCAGGAGCACGAGGCGTCATCCGGGTAATTAACACGTGCACCCGCCGCTTGGTCCACTCCTTACTCGGTCATGGAAATTCGATTAACGATTTAAGGATTCACCCTCATGACGTCATGATTCTGTTATCGTCGAGCAAGGATCACGCCCTTCGATTGTGGAACGTGAAGACAGGAGTGTGTGTAGCTATTCTAGGCGGCGTCGATGGACACCGCGACGAGGTCCTCAGCGGAGACTTCGATATCCACGGACGTTTTGTGTTCTCGTGTGGAATGGATCATGCACTAAAAATGTGGTCACTGGAGACTCTGAATTTGAAGGAGAAGTTGGCCGAGGCTCGTGTGTATGACGAGGCGTCGGCCAGCCAGTCGTTTCCAACGACAACGGTTCATATTCCGCAGTTTAGCACACGCAGCGTCCATCGTAATTACGTCGATTGCGTTCGCTGGTTTGGAGAGCTCGTGCTGTCAAAGTCGTGCGAGAATGCGATCGTGCTGTGGAAGCCCGGCTCGGTGACAAAGAATCTCGACGATCTGAGTCTGACCGATTTGAACATGTATGCGACCGTGCTGCATCAGTTCGACTTAACCAACTGTGACATCTGGTTCCTTCGTTTCTGTCTTGACTTTGAGATGCGAGTGCTTGCTTGTGGTAATCAGTCGGGGCGCATATTCTTGTGGGATTTGGCTGTTGAGGAGCCGGGGTTGGCGAAGCACACGCAACTGTTTCATCCGCGATGCGAGTCGGCCGTTCGACACGTCGGGTTCAGTAGCTGCAGTCGCGTTTTGATATCGGTTTGTGACAATGGAACGATTTGGAGATGGGATAAGAAGTAGAGTGAGATAAACGATGTAAATTGCAATGATGGTATGAAACAAGCAATAAGGCTTCACACCTTTGTGTACCACTGTATGTAGACATTGTGTTCTCGGAGTCCCGGCACCTCGCGCGGCTATGCGTTACATGCTTACGTAGAGGTGTGAAGCGTGTAGATGTGCGAGTGTCCAAGATGTGTAACAACTTGCTTGTAAATCAAACTTTTTAAAAACTACTATTTTACTAATTTAATTAATAAGCAAAAAATTTGAAAATTTCAACTCGGAAAAGGGTAAGATTTGCACTGGCCGGGAATCGAACCCGGGTCCGCCGCGTGGCAGGCGGCGATTATACCACTAAACCACCAGTGCTAGACACATGAAGCCGTAGTGTACAGCAACTTGTTTGCAAACATGCCTCGGATACCCAGATAGTCTAAGTGTGCATGTTCGGTAAACAAACGAATAAATTTTTTCAGCATTTTTAGTGTGTTTAATAAATGTAATTTTACGTAACAGATACATAAACTATTAAATAACAACAAACGCACATTTTAAAATATTAATATTGTGCAAACAAGCCTCGGATACCCAAACGGTTGTATGCGCAAACCCAAAAATCATACAAAAAACTTAATTTTTTATATTCAATTAACAACATACATTTACTTTAAGAACAAAAAACTAAACATACAATTAGAGACACTATAAAACAAAAAAAAAAAAAAACGTGCACCGGCCGGGAATCGAACCCGGGTCCGCCGCGTGGCAGGCGGCGATTATACCACTAAACCACCGGTGCTATGCGTAAACGGTGCCCTAAATGCTATACTTGATAAGAAACCTCGACTGTCAAACTGGCTAATAATTGTTACTAATTTCTAATATATTTTGCTCTCCATTTTCTTGCTCATGTAGAGTGTACGACCCGCTTCACTTTTCAAAAATATATAATGAATATGAAAGAAGATACACCGAGTAGCAAACAACGCATTACATTTTGCTGATTAATCCGACATTTTTCTAGAACAAAAACTACACGACAATATGATCGACTACAGGGATCGCCGCCAAAAGTCATTTCAACCAATCGAGTTCATCGTCTTCATCGTCGAACAACGGACCCTTGTCAACTTTCACCTGAAAAAATGAAATAAAATCAAGAAACGTGCGACATGGGCTGGAATGGGTTGCCACATTCGTAACCATGGTAACATCAGATCAATCATCATGCATCTGACATTGCATTACTGTCAATACCCAAATGCAATTTTTTTCTGATTAATAAAATAATCGCTAAACTTTGTTAATATTAATGTTGTTCGAAGCATACAGGTTAATATTAACAAGTTTAACAAATTAATTACTCCTTTGCTAGCTAAACTTTTAATAACAAAAATATTTTAAACTTGTTAATATCAATTCTGCCTCATTTTAATTAAAGTGTGATTAATATTAACAACTTTGACAATTTATCTAATGAATAAACTTTGTTAATATTAACGTTATCAGGTTAATATTAACAAGTTTAACAAACTACCCCTCAGATAGATAAACTTTTAATAATAAAATATTTTAAACTTGTTAATATCAATTCTGATCCATTTTTTAATTGATGCGTGATTAATATTAACAACTTTGGCAATTTATCTCTAACGACTAAACTTTGTTAATATTAATGTTTTACCTCTGTCTTTGTAGTCGTAGGTTGAGGTGATGGCTTGGAAGGCGGCGCACTGTTGAAGAGGTTGTTGTTTGCAACCACAGACGAGTCGGTAGTGTCTTGCAGAAGAGAACTGGAGACAACAAGATACACACATGATCAACATACAATATCAATTGCAATTTGTGTGTGTGTGTGCATGTGTGTCTCAGTGTGTGTGTGTGTGTGTGTGTGTGTGTGTGTGTGTGTGTGTGTGTGCGCGTGCGTGCGTGTGTGTGTGTGTGTGTGTGTGTGTGTGTGTGTGAGACTCACCTGGCCGGTTTGCTTGACGTTTCATTTGATTTTATTGGAGTGAATAGGTCGTCGTCGTCTTCATCACTAAACAACGCTCCTGGCTTTGATGCTAATTCACACACAACTGAGTGATTGATGATGATATGGAGGTATAATGTGACTCACCTGGCTGTGGTTGTTGATCTGCTCCTTTGTCTGTTTGACCTTCATCCACTGCTGTGATGTCGTTAGCAGTATCTTTGGAATGTGTTGACTCGGTGACAGTAGGTATGTGATCAGAATCTACCATTGTAAATAGTTTATAACTACAAATATATTAATTATTTGTGTTAATTACTAAGTAATTACTGGCTTGTCATCAAGCAGATATATTATATTCTTTGTGTTTCGTTTGTCTGTCTGTCTGTCTGTCTGTCTGTCCATCTGTGTACCCATTTGTATGTTTATCTGTCTGTCTATCTGTGTACCCATTTGTTTGTTTATCTGTCTGTCCATCTGTATGCTCACTTGTATGTTCATCTGTATGTCCATCTGTTTGTCCGTCTGTCTGTCCGTCCAACTGTCTATCTTTCTGTTTGTGTGTTTTGTATTCATTAACATCCAGCACCTTTTCCTAGCTGCTTTGATTGTGTAGTTTCCTCCTCTTCATCCCATCCGTCCTCACCTTCATCTTCATCTTGTGAAACTCCAGGAGCAAGAATTGCTGGCTCTCCACCCGCTGCACACAAACAATAAATAACAAAGTGAAAACAAGCAAACTTGTCTGACTACTAGCATCACCTTCTTTGTCTTCACTTCTTAGTGTGACTTCATCTTTACTAGTCGATATATCTGTGGTGGTAGGCGTGTCTCCAGTTGAAGGTAACAAACCGTCAGTCTCGTGTTCTTTCTCGTGTTCTTTCTCTTCTGTTGTAGTGACGTCACTTTCCTTACTGATTTCCTCTTCAACTCTTTCTATTACTGATTCTGCTGTCTCTACATTCTCCTCGTCTTTTATCTTTTGTTCTATTATCTCTTCAGCTATTTTAGAAGTGATAACTTCTTTCTCTTTCTCTTCAGCATTTCTATCTTTCTCCCTCTCTTCTGCTTTTTCCACTTCCTCATCTACTTCTTTCTCATCTACTTCTTTCTCATCTACTTCTTTCTCATCTACTTCTTCCTCATCCTCATCCTCATCCTCATCCTCATCCTCTTCCTCTTCATCTTCTTCCTCCTCTTCCTCCTCCTCGTCTTCTTCATGAGCTTCCTCGTCTTCATCTTCAATGTTTGTTGTTTCTTGTCTTTCTGTGTGTTCGATTTCTCTTTCCGTTTTTGTTTCTTCTGATTCTATTTCAACTTCAACTGCCACAGTGACTTCGTCATCTTCTCCACCCTCGTCCTCCTCATCTTCGTCATCTTCTTCTTCATCCTCTTCATCCTCTTCATCCTCCTCATCTTCCTCATCCTCTTCCTGTTCTTGTTGTGGAGCTGCTGCTTGCGCACGCGCAGCAACGTTTTGAGTAGGAAGTTGAGTGAGGGTTACTTCCTAACAAGAACCAACACAAAACAAAAGTTGTAAAGCAATATAAACAAAAAGTAATATTAGAAGTAAATTAATTAAAGCATAAAAAACTAGAAAAAAAAGTGCTTTGACCGTCCGTCGAGACGGATTCGAACCGCCGACCTGAGGATCCCAATTCACCGCTACAGTCCCCCGCTCTACCAACTGAGCTATCGACGGTCGCACGACAACCGGATGACAATCTTAGTATTAGAATAATCAACAACTGACCTTCACAGTCTGCAACACAACTTCATGAATCCGCTTTCCCGGATAAGACTCTTCAGCAGCAAATTGACCTCTCAACATCTGATACACTTTGTTCATTATTTTCTTTACCTATAAAAACAAACCTCAACTAAAATCATTACAAACAGACAAACAAACAAACAAACAAACAAACAAACAAACATCTCAATATGCTAACCTCACTGACAATGTCACCTCCAGCTGTACCTTCTGTAGAAGCTGCTTTACGGCCTGACTCATAGCCCGCTGATCGAGCAGATTCAACTTGCTACAGGCAAACAATGTGGTCACATACTCTTCTTTCTTCTACACACACACACACACACACACACACACACACACACACACACACACACACACACACACACACACACACACACACACACTAGATCACTAGATGGATAGAAAAACCTCTTCTGTATCTGCCAGTTTTGCTTCAAGTCTCTTGTTGTCCTCAACAGCACTATTTCTGGCATGTTCACTCTATACCACCACAAGTCACTCACAAATCAAAACAACAACAATACACACACCCACACATACACACACCCACACATGCACACACCCACACATGCACACACACATGTACACATCCACACAGACACACCCACACCCACACATGTACAAACACACACACAAACCCTCTCACCCACACACACATGCACACACACACACACACATGCATACACACACGCCACACCTCCTCCTTTTCCTCTATAATTCTGTCCAGTCTTGCTTGCAGTTGAATTATCTCCTTCTCGGCATCGCCACGAGTTGCTTTCCAATGTGCAACCTTCACCAAAACATCAAAGTTGCTAAGTCAATATATTTGATATCAACCAAACACTGACTTTGTCTTCAGCTGCTGCTGCACGATCTCTGTGATTTGCTGTTTCTTCTTGTAGTTCTTCGTATTTGCGTCGCCAACGTTCTTCAGCTTGACTGACTAAGCGCGATGATTTTTCTTGCCAACGACTCTCAACATCATTCTCAGCTTGAGAGATCTACACATGATGGAAATATCAATGAGTTAGCGCAGGACGTGTTTGTCTGTTGACTGTTGGTTTCCTGGCTTG
Organism: Corticium candelabrum; assembly: GCF_963422355.1. Taxonomy (NCBI): domain Eukaryota; kingdom Metazoa; phylum Porifera; class Homoscleromorpha; order Homosclerophorida; family Plakinidae; genus Corticium; species Corticium candelabrum. The sequence goes on along the minus strand of NC_085099.1, from coordinate 338,430 downwards.
TTGGTGACCTACCAAGTGTCTGTTTGAGTCCACAAACTTATCTTGATCTGACTCTCTATTTGTCCATCTGTTTGTCAATCTGTCTGTCCGTCCGTCCGTTTGTCTGTCTGTCTGCCTGTCTGTCTGTCCATCTGTTTGTCAATCTGTCTGTCCGTCCGTCCGTTTGTCTGTCTGTCTGTCTGTCTGTCTGTCCATCTGTTTGTCAATCTGTTCGCCCATTTGTCTGTCTGTCTGTCTGTCTGTCTGTCATCTGTTCGTCTGTCATCTGTCCGTCTGTCTGTCTTTCTGTCCACCCACTTGTCTGTGTCTGTCTGTCTGTCTGTCTGTCCATCTGTTTGTCAGTCTGTCTGTCTGTCTGTCTGTCTGTCTATCTATCTAATCTGTCTGTGTATGTATCTGTCTGTCTGTCTGTCTGTTCATCTGTTTGTCTGTCTTTCTATCCACCCACCTGTCTGTCTGTCTGTCTGTCTGTCTGTCTGTCTGTCTATCTATCTAATCTGTCTGTGTATGTATCTGTCTGTCTGTCTGTCTGTCTGTCTGTCAATCCTCATATATTTCAAACATGAACACTACTACAGGCTAATGAAGAGAAGGTGAGTTTAAGCAGGCTCTATGCGGCCACTACAACTATACTGCTATCTATACCTAATGTATGTAAAATTGTGTGACAAAGTCATCTACAGTGTTACAACTATTAAAGGTAAGAATAGAAATTTTTTTTGCTATTGTCTTTGCATTGCACCGCTGTAGTGTTATTGAAAACCGCTTTCGCCAAAAGCACATAAACTCATTGCAGTTATTGTTGCCAGCATCATCACATGATCGGCGAGATAGTTCCTGTAGATACTTTGTGGCTTCTTCACCCCAGCGACCAAAGTGTTCCATGACGAGGGGAACAAATCTCATTGAAGACATTCCAGCGAGCTTTAGCTCACTGTATTTTTTTGTCTTCCTGTCCTCTCTTCTTGCTGCTGCTGCCCCGTCTTTCTCAGCAGCCTGACTCACTATGTCCGATGCCCATGGATGTGAAAGGGCTACATCTAGTTCCACATTGGCACCAGAGCCAACATCAAAGACAGCTATGTCCGGTCTGTTGTTGCTATCATTGTATCTGTCCCTCGGTTCCTTTTTGTGGTGAATCTGCAGCTGCCGCAAACAGTCATCCCATTCACTTACTATCGAATCGTGTGACCAAACAGGCCCACCACCCTTCTTACAAGTCAGCAAGTGGTATCCCATTTCGTCTAATGCAGTTCCACAATCACACTGCTCAATCCATCTGACAGCCGGCAAAGATAGACCCAATCTCAGCAAACACGCCAAACGGAATTCGTAAGGTGAGAGTGCGAATTTTGCAGATTCTGGAATCGTGTTAAGCCAGGAGCCAGCACCTTTTCCACCTAGAGAGCGAAGGCGAGCCGCATCTCTGGGCGAAGCAGTGTTTTCTACCATGTGGGCAGTAGCAAAAGACATGTGTTGACGAGTTAATTTTTGTTGTAGTCTCTTAGTGTCCTCTAGCAAGTCAGTAAAAATCTTGCCAGGAGGAATTGCTCGAAGTAACTCGGATCTAATAGAACCATCTGCACCATCTCCAAAAATGATTTCATTAATTTGATTCTCCATAGCTGGGAATCGAATCGGTAATGTCGACAGTGCATTAGCCCAGCTAGATATAAAGGCTATTTGACATATCTCTGTAATGGATGTCATCCCAAAACCTCCATTTTTAATCGGTAGTGTCGCTTGAAACCACCTGTCGTTTGGAATTGGACCACAGTTCAGTATTTTTGAAAATGACTCTCTTGTCAGATGATCATGCAGTGAAGCTGCTTCGATGAGGTACTTTGGTGCTACTGACCTTGCCAAGTGTGTCATTCTAGGAACATGGCAATGCCTAAGTAAAAGCATCGCACTCTGTGGATCCTCAAGCTCGACTAGTTGGTCACACAAAAGGTTTCCAGAGTCAGCAAATGATGAACAGTGGGACTGAATAAATGATGGGCAGCCAATAGGAACCCCAAGGATTGTAGTTCCCGTGGATGTAGTCGGAATAGATGAAATTTGATCTCCGAGAAGTTTGATGCCTGAGGATGACGAAAAGACCTCACACTTGCTGCTTGATATTTCTAAACCAATACTGGAGAAATCAGACCTCAGATTCTCAAAGGCCACCATTGCTTCATTTGGTGGACCAAGAAGAAATATATCATCCAGGTAAGCCAATACCATGATCCCTGCTTGATTAGACTGTAACTTCAATAGAAGAGGATGTATTGCAATGGAAAATAACACAGGTCCCAAAGGATCTCCTTGATGAACTCCTTCCTGTGACGATATTTTTACAGTAGAGGAGCCTTTAGACACAATCAGATCACCAAAACCTGAATACATCTTAAACACATGAAATGCTATGTCCGGAAAAGATGCAAATACTTGGTTGATCATGTGATTCCTGTTGATTGAATTAAAGGCATTCCTGACATCCGTTTTTAACACTACCCAATCCTCGTTGCTCTCAATTAATAGTTGGATTTGATGCACCAGCAACTCTGACCCACCCGCAGTGGCCACCCCATATTGGACTGGAGAGAAAAATTCAGAAAATTCATTCCTCTTTAGGCTGCAAATAGTGCGCGCAGTCAGTCTCCTCAGGCATTCTCCTATAGCTACAGGACGAACATCACCGTTTGGCTTGGGCAATGCTATAAGACGAGCTGCCGTCAAGAGTCTTACTGCAACTGCAGCCAGTGTGCCCTTGGCAATCAGAGAACACACATAACCGAGGCCCCTCACAGTAGCTGCATTCGGTAGTAGTGCTCGCAGATGTTCATATCTCCAGCCAGAAGGCCCAGGGCTTGAGCCTCTGGGAGACGACAAAACTGCTGCTGATACTTGGGAAGATGTGATGTTGATGCTGTGTGGGTCTTCTTGTGAGTGAAAATCTACATCAATGAATCGAGATGGATGCTTTGTAGATAGCCGTGAAATTGTGTCATCCGTTATCGGGGCTAGACCAGAGCTCGTCAAAACGCGAGCTGCTCGTGATAATTCGCCACATTTCACAAGTCTCAAGGCAGCTTGCTTCGTGAGAGAGTCCTGAGAGTGACTTGAATTTGAAGATGAACGAGATTCTGAAGGTTTGCTCAACTGAACCAACTGATCCCACTGAAACGCGAGAAATTTACGAAAAATAGCTTTTAGTTGGTATGTGTTGGACTTTCCTCCCCTGGGTAGACTCACAGGAGAGAGCAACATACGAGGCAGCAGAAACAGAAGCTTCCAAGCGGCTTCATCCATTGGATCCTCTTCTACCTTTTTAAATGTCATAGCACAACATTCCTGGAATAGAGAACGGACAGCAGGATTGATAGATTGAACAGTTTTTGGAGGGATAGAAGACACGATGTCATCGATAGAAATGTCCCGTATAAACTGCCATGCGGACGATTCGTTTTCACGAGGAGTATGAACATGCTCACCAACCCTAACGTCACTGTTCTGTGTAGGATTGAATCCAACGTCAGCTTCCTGGACGGACAGAATGACAGGTTCAGACGAAGACTCACCAACAGCCACGCTCTCATCACGTGGCGTACACGTGGCGTATTCACTCTTTGAAACCTGACCGTTTGTGCGTTTCTTACACTGTGATGAATGTTGACTCAACTTTTGAAACCATTTCTTGCAGTGCGTGCACTGTAGAAGATTCAAGCGACTGACAAATTCGGCGGGTAGCTCCTCGTCACAATGAGAGGAACGAATGTGACCTAACAAACGTTGACGTGACCCTGAGGTTTGACAAGACGCAAATGGACACGACTCTTCTTGTGACATCGGTGAAAATCCGGACGGCACAAACTTCCACTCTTCCCCTGAACATCCGGGTCCATCTGTCTGTCTATCCAGCCTGTCTGTCTGTCTGTCTGTCTATCTATCTAATCTGTCTGTGTATGTATCAGTCTGTCTGTCTGTCTGTCTGTCTGTCTATCCAGCCTGTCTGAGTATGTATCTGTCTGTCTGTTTGTCTGTCTGTCTGTCTGTGTATGTATCCGTCTGCCTGTCCATCTGTTCGACTGTCTGTCTGTCTGACTATTGTCTTACCTGTTCTGCAACCAACACGTCTACTGATTGCCGTTCCTTTTTGAATTTCTCTCTCAATGATGTCAATTCAGCCTGAGAACATTATTATGTCAGCACAGCCTTCCCCAAACACATTGCAACACAACAACCTCATGAGTTGATTTCAATTCGTCAAGGTCTCGTTCTAGTCTCTCCTTCTCAGTAGCAAGCTTCTTCTTCCTATCAACTAAACTCTAAACAAACAACACAATAAACACATCAGACAGACAGACAAACAAATAGATAATAAACACATCAGACAGACAGACAGACAGACAGACAGACAAACAGACAAACCAACAGACAGACAGATAGACAAACAGACAGACAGACAAACAGACAGACAGACAGACAAACAGACAGACAGACAGACAGACAAATACATGTATTGACACAGACAGAGACAGACAGACAGACAGACAGACAGACAATAAACACATCAAACAGACAGACAAACAGACAGACAATAAACACATCAGACAAACAGACAAACAGACAAGACAGACAGATAGACAGACAAACAAACAAATCAACACAAACAAACAAATATAAACAAGTACACAAACAAACAAATATAAACAAGTACACAAACAAACAGATCAACAAACAAATAGACACTACAACCTCACAACATAACGTTCAACAGATCACCTTATCTAGTGACTCTTTCTCTACTTTCAATTCTGTAATTTCATCTTCCTGCTGTTTCACTTGAGCCTCCAATCGCCGACGAACCTGCTTCTCGTCCTTAAAATTGTTAGACGTGTCCTCAAGCTTCACCTCCATCTCTACAAACGCCAAAACTCAACCAACAAAACACACACACACACACTCACACACACGACACACACACACACACACACACGTGCACACACACACACACACACGTGCACACACACACACACACACACACACACACACACACACACACACACACAACACAACTCCTACATGTACCAACAAATTTTCTCACCTTGCTGTGATTGTATTGCTGCAGCCCATTCGGATGCTTTCGATTGCACTTCAGCCATCGCAGCTGCAAGCTGCTGCTTGAGTTCCGCATCTTGCTTGTGTAAGTTTCCGACCTCCAACTGGAGAGTACCAACTTGACTCACAGCTGCACTCAATTCAGTTGTCAACTGAGCCTATAAATAAGTAAAATACAGAATACTTTACATGCACACATGCACACAGACATACAGATATACATATTTACAGACAGACAGACAAACAGACAAGACAGACACACAAACAGACAGACAGACAAACAAACAAACATACATACATACATACATACAGACAAACAAACAAACAGACACACAGACAAACAGACACATGTACAGACAGACAGACAGACAGCAGTGTTCTCCCCAGGCATCTCAAGACGTGGCGGGCCGCCACGCCTTGGCTAAATTTTACAAGAACACGCCCAATCCCGCCATCCCTTGGCTAACGCCGCCACGCCTTGACTTATGCCTGCCACGCCTTACTATCTAGGTGTTTTTAGGCAAGAAATGAGACCAGTGGTTTGGGTTCTTGTTCATATGAATAAAACACCTGTTGTTGTTGTTTTGGAAAGTCCAAAAGCAACGTCATAGATATCGCTATGTCCAAAATATACTTATGACGTTGTTTCGAATCCGACCCGACGTCATTTGGTGGCGTATTCGCCCACATTCCAATTCATATGTGAGTCACACCCTTGGCAGCCGCTTGTGCCGTGGAATCGTTATTGGTACGTTGAGAAAATACAATGTCGCAAGACAACATACATCAATGCGTCAAATTGTGTTGTTGAAGTGATAGCCCAATTTCTCGTTCTTCTAGTGGCGTTTTTGTCACCTACGGAAGCCGATCTGGGAGGCATTACCCTGCACAGGATGTAAGACAATGCACTGATTACAGACGCCAAAACGTGCTTGAACGGCATCAACCGAAAGCCAAAGTTAGTGAAAGCATTGCTCAGGTTAGTGTAGACACGTTCGCAGTTTTGAAAAACTTGTAGATCTCGGCGAGCATGCTGATACGCTGCGCACGTCTTTAGCGTCGATATCGGAATGGAAAATTGTCACCGACTGCTTAGCAAACTTGTCTACTAGTGCTAAGTTACTAACTAAAGCTATTACAATCAATTTTGTGATTTGTATTGGCTTGGGAGGCGCAGGTTTTCGACATGTATGCAGATTAGAAAGAAGCCTGGATGAAAAGTGGGGCGCTAGAGGGATTGTGCTCTGTCCACGCATAGAAATGTTGTAAAGCTAACATTTTAGACCAAACACAAGCACCCTATGTTGCTCTAGCACTGCACAGCAAACGCCACTCAGATGGCCACGCCTACATTTGGGGAAACCACGCCCACAAGTGCATTCCATTTAGTCACGCCTACACCACCATGCCTTTGAGATATTCTGGGGAGAACACTGGACAGACAGACAAACTGACAAACAAACAGACAGACAGACAGAAAAACAGACAGACAAACAAACAGACAGACAAACATACATACTGACAGACAGACAGACAGACAGACAGACAGACAGACAGACAGACAGACACACACACACACACACACACACACACACACACACACACACACACACTTTACCTTCTCTTGTTCAAGAATCAGAACTTTCGACTGTGCCTGAGCTGTCGTCACTTTAAACGAATCGTTTCGTTGCTCCAACATCGAATTACTCTGCTCCACATACCTACAACAACACACACACATACAACACAAGTAACACCACCAACACAATACAAACACTTACACAACATCAATAATTATTATATAGATTATCTTACCTCTGGTTTCGTTCCAGTAGTTCAGCGATTTTCTCGTTTTGTCCTTCGATGCGCGCACTCTTCTCAAACACTTCGCGTTTCAGTCTCTCGTTGTCTTGCATTATTCTCTGTATGTTGTGGAGTAGGATGCCGGCCTCCATGCTTGGAGCCGAGTTGGCAGCAACGAGTGATCTGCTCGCCTCACGGCTGCTGTCGTGAATTTGTTCGACCTGAAAAGGACGTGTTGTTTATGTAGCAGAAGAATAGCGAGTTTATCTGTCTGTCTGTCTGTCTGCCTGACAGTCCATCCGTTCATCTGTCTGTTTGCTGTCTGTCCATCTGTGTGTTTGTCTGCTTGTTTGTCTGTCCATCTGTCTGTCTGGTTGTCTGTCCAACTGTCTGTCTATTTGTGTGTCAGCCACGGTCTGTTTGTTTGTCAGTTTGTCTGTCTGTTTGTTTGTCTGTCTATCTGTCTGTTTGTTTGTCTGTCCAACTGTCTGTTTGTTGGTCTGTCAACCTGTCTGTTTGTCCAACCTTCTGTCTGTCTGTCTGTCTGTCTGTCTCTGTGTTAGTCAGTCTGTTTGTTTGTCTGTCCATTTGTCTGTTTGTTTGTCTGTCCATCTGTCTGTTTGTGTGTCAGCCACTCTGTCTGCCTGTCTCTGTTTGTTTGTCTGTCCATGTGTCCGTTTGTTTGTCTGTCCATCTGTCCGTTTGTTTGTCTGTCCATTTGTCTGTCCATCTGTCTGTCTGTTTGTGTGTCAGCCACTGTGTCTGTCTGTCTCTTTGTTTGTCTGTCCATCTCTGTTTGTGTAATTGTCTATCCATCTGTCCGTTTGTTTGTCTGTCAACCTGTCTGTCTGTCCAATTTTTTATCTGTCTGTCTGTCTGTTTGTTTGTCTGTCTCTTTGTTTTAGTCAGTCTGTTTGTCTATCCATTTGTCTGTTTGTTTGTCTGTCCATCTGTCTGTCTGTTTGTGTGTCAGCTACTCTGTCTGCCTGTCTGTTTGTTTGTCTGTCCATTTGGCTGTCTGTTTGTCTGTCCATCTGTCTGTCTATTTGTCTGTCCATCTGTCTTTCTGTGTCTGTCCATCTGTCAGTTTGTTTGTTTGTCTGTCCATTTTGCTGTCTGTTTGTCTGTCCATCTGTCTGTCTGTCTGCCTAAACAATTTCTCATCTTTCGTTCACTTACTTTCAACGTAATATCATCCAGTTTCCTCGTCATCCTCCCCAACTCGACCTTCACCTCACTCTGTTGCTCTCTCGTTTCCGTCAACAACGTTCTCGACGCCCTATCCTCCTCGTTTCTACCTCCACTCTCACCACCCCCTGACCCACCCATTCCCATCTGATTACCCTGTGAAAACCCACCTCCCTGCTGCGGCTGCTGGTAAGGAAAGCCCTGCTGCTGTTGAGGCTGCTGCTGCTGCTGTGGCTGCTGCATGTAGCCCGACTGTCCCGGCATTCCTGGTTGAAACCCAGGCTGTTGACCCATTCCCGGTTGAGTCACCGAGCTGTACGACGGAGGCAACGACTGCCCGGGAATTTGCTGCTGAAACGGCTGCTGAAACTGCTGCCGTTGTTGCTGCATTGGCTGGTAAAGCGCCAGCTGCTGTTGTGGGACCGGAGGACCACCAAGCGTCGGGAACGAAAACGATGACGACGGCTGCGACTGCATTTGCGGCTGTTGCTGCTGCATTTGCGGCTGTTGCTGCATTTGTGGCTGCATGTGAGCTTGTTGGGCCATTGGGTTGAGTTCCGGTTGGCTCATCATGTTACCAACCGGTTGACCCATCTGGTTCATCATCGGTTGGCCCGCCTGGTTCATCATCGGTTGACCCATCTGGTTCATCATCGGTTGGCCCATCTGGTTCATCATCGGTTGACCCATTTGATTCATTCCTGGTTGACCCATTTGCATC
>NC_085099.1:317112-324612 GCF_963422355.1 Corticium candelabrum | reverse complement strand
GCTTTATCGTTATTAATGCAGGGCATAATTTATCCTGTATCACGTCACAGTTTGCGAATCAATTTTTGAGTGTTGCGAAACAAAGTCAGCTATGTGTCGCACAAACTGCAATGCGGAATCAGAATGTGGCATCCAAGTACAGTAGGAGTCTAGCTAAAAACCTCATAATGGTGCACCCTTGCATAGCAAAGTGGTGAGAAGATACGATATAATATACTATTATATCTTTATATCTTTATTCAATTATGAACCATCTGTACTTGAGTGGTCATGCAGTGCAATACTAAAGCACATTAGCAGAACACCTGCTGAAACTATTACCTCATTAGCAGTGGGATGACAACAGAAACAGAAACTTGAAACAAGATAGCTAGCTATTGAGACTTCCAAGTAACAGTGTAGTCAATGTACTTGCACTTTTATATCCTACCTAATGTAGGTCACTACCAACTAAAATAACAAACAATCGTGCAACGTGTAGTTGCATGGGAGTAGCTACATTGTCATGTCATCTGCAAGGTCATTCCGCTGACTTGCCTTTCGCCATTGCTAACTTAGACTCGGTTCATCTTATCTTTGAAAATTTGAAGACTGACAACCCTGAAGTGCCATCAGAGCTGTCGCAGTTTATTGCAGCCGCAGAAAAAGATGACCAGCTGCATTTTCAAAACGTAAAGCTGTCAGACGTACAGCCAAACGTACTTAGAGTGCATTTATGATGTCGAGATCACTTTACACGGAAGCTATTGGGAAATGCATTCACAATCGTTTTGATGATTTACAACAGGGATTTTTTAGAGCAGTTTGTCTCCTTGACACTAATCTGTGGCCGACTGACCGAGATGATCTTGCAGCCTTTGGTGTAGCTGATGTGTCTCTTGCTGTAGAGCACTTCTGTCGTCTTCTATTAAAGAACAACGTATTGCTGGATGGGGTAATGACACACTGGACCTTCTTCAAGTTGTACTGGATCCATAACTTGCGACACCATCCAAAAATACTGTATGGTCACTGCTTCTGTCGCAGTACACTCAGAAATTTCCAACTTTGTGCAATTGGTGTGCATACTGCTGGTGTTTCCAGTCAGCAATAAAAAATCCCATAGTGGAGCGTGGTTTCAGTGCTATGAGGAGGATAAAAAGTGACTGGCGGTCAAGTCTTAGTGAAGATACCTTAGATCACTTGATGAGGATTAGCGTTGATGGTCCGCCATTGGCACAGTTTGACCCTACACTTGCAGTCCAACGGTTCTTCAGCACTCCAAGGAGGCCACACATTCAGCCATATGGTTCAAAAAACCAAAAGTTAATGAATAGCATATTTTGCTTCTAAAATTTGCATGGGCAGGGTGCCACTTGCTACTACTCAAGTAACTTTGTTTCCACTTAGCTAAAGGAAATTGTGTTATAATAACAAATTTAATAGTATCATCACTATTCACAGTTTGGCACTGACTATGAACTTGCGCCTGTAGACTTAGAAAAGCATGAACTGTCTGGGTATTTAATTAATTAATTAATTGCTTTGTTTTGCAAAAATATGGTTGCAACGCAATTTTGCATTACTGCTACTCAATTTGCAATTTGTGTAGCAATACTGCTACGCAAAAAAGAAATAGTAAATTATGCCCTGTAATGTCTCATTGTTATTAATGTCTCATGGTTGTTAATGTCTCATTGTTATTAATGTCTCATTGTTATTAATGTCTCATTGCTATAAATGACCACTTACGTCTCTTGCTGGATGCGAGCCAAGAATAGCCACGCCCATCTTCCCTTGAGATTTGTATTGGCCACCCGTACTAATTGATATCAACACATGAATTAACCCAACACGGAAAAATATAAAAAAACAACGTTTCCTACTAGAGATACGTATGAGCAGACGTCGCATGTATAACAGCCGGCGCGTCTAACCCAAAAAAAAATAAATAAAAAATAAACAAAAATGGCAAAAAAATCGCGACGTTTTCACTACCGATGGCTAGATCTCTACCTGATTTCGCCTTTTTCGGTTGTTTAGGTGCCGTATAGGTCAAGGAATGAGCATCTTGTTGCTGTGCGGGCGGAGAACCAAAGAGAGACGCGAGTTTAGGAGCCCCACCTCTAAATAAAAAATATGATTCGATGATCAAAGAAAGAGAAACATTCTGGCTTACCCAGCGGGTAGAAAATCGGATTCCTCGTCTTCGAGGAAAGACATCTTACCGGTCACGTGCAAAGTGACACGCGATGAGGTGAATGCGCATGACCAAACCTGATGCATGACGTACGTAATGACCACTTGAGCATAATGCGCATGCTCAAATTGTTTAGTTTGCAAATTATAGCAGTTTGCAGTAGATTCAAGCTGTGTGTGTGACTGCAGTGTTTAAGATTGTTTTTGAATTAGACAGCGGAGGGAAGAGTGCACGTTTGGAGGGAAATATTTGGAAATGTTCCGTATATTAATTAAAATTAAATAATTAAATAAATAAATTAAATTATTTTTAATATAAATAAATAATAAATAATAAATATACAAACATAATTACAAAAAGGTAATTAATTTAATTTATTTAATTTTAATATAAATAATAAATAGTAATATACAAAAAATAATGCAAAAAATTAATTAATTTAATTTAATTAATTTTTAATATAGTAAATATATAAAAAGTAATTACAAAAATTTAATTAATTTTTAATATAAATAATAAATAATTAGTATACAAAAAATAATTGCAAAATTATTTAATTAAATTTAATTAATTTTTAATATAAATAATAAATAGTAAATATATAAAAAATAATTACAAAAAATAATTAATTTAATTTAATTAATTTTTAATATAAATAATAAATAGTAAATATATAAAAAATAATCACAAGAAATAATTAATTTAATTAAATTAATTTTGTATAAATAATAAATAATAAATATACAAAATTAATTACAAAAAATTAATTAATTTAATTTAATTAATTTTTAATATAAATAATAAATAGTAAATACATAAAAAATAATTACAAAAAATAATTAATTTAATTTAATTAATTTTAGTATAAATAATAATATTAAATATACAAAATTAATTACAAAAAAATAATTAATTTAATTAAATTAATTTTAGTATAAATAATAAATAATAAATATACAAAAATAATTACAAAAATTAATTAATTTAATTTAATTAATTTTTAATATAAATAATAAATATTTGATATGTAAAAGTAATTACAAAAATTAGTTAATTTAATTTAATTAATTTTTAATATAAATAATAAATATTTGATATGTAAAAGTAATTACAAAAATTAGTTAATTTAATTTAATTAATTTTTAATATAAATAATAAATATTTGATATGTAAAAGTAATTATAAAAATTAATTAATTTAATTTACTTTATTTCAGCGTCTAGCTTTCGCGCGCGTTAATTAGCTTAATCATGAGTGTACATAGCACTTTATCACAACATCAGGGGCTTCACGTGGGCGGGGCAATATCCCTTGCGTGAGATCAACAGAAAGAGATTGGCGCGCTCTAAATTCACACACCATTTCGGCGACGGCATTCTCAGTCAGGTAAGCACAGATGGCGTCACGTAAGGGCATGCGTGGTTAGCCCGGTGTGTCCCGGACCGACTGGCCGACGTTGCTGTTCATGCGACAGTCTCCTCTCATTGACAATTATCTGAATGTAGAAATGAAGCAAGTGTCTGAACAAGAGATCATTGTGCCTGTCGGAGGTAAGATTTGCGCGTGTCGCGTCGCGTTGAGTTTGTGACGCCGCGCCTCTCTTCTGCGAGCATTCCTACGCGTTTGAGGAATAGAGACGTTGTTTGTGTGTGTTGAGTGTGTTGAGTGTAGTTTGGTAGTTAGGGTTGCCCTAAAGGGTGCAAAGATCCGGGATATTCGGGTTGTCACGTGACACCGAATGGTTGCTTATCGTACGTACAGTAGTAGATAGGTGGGTTGCTTTGATGTGATGGTCGTTCGTGTAGTTGCTATGCATTGAGTTTGGTTTGTGTTTCAAATGTAAGTTGGCTTAGCTGGGCATGTCTGTGTCTCAGATTGTTTGTTTGTATGTCTGTCTCTTTGTCTGTCAAATGTCTGTCTCTGTGTCTGTCTCTCTGTTTATTGTTTGTCTGTCTGTATGTCTGTCTCTTTGTCTGTCTGTATGTTTGTCTCTGTCTGTCTGTATGTTTGTCTCTTTGTCTGTCTATTGTTTGTCTGTCTGTCTGTATGTTTGTCTCTTTGTCTGTCTATTGTTTGTCTCTTTGTCTGTCTATTGTTTGTCTGTCTATTGTTTGTCTGTCTATTGTTTGTCTGTCTGTATGTCTGTCTCTTTGTCTGTCCATTGTTTGTATGTCTGTATGTTTGTCTCTTTGTCTGTCTGTATGTTTGTCTCTTTGTCTGTCTATTGTTTGTCTGTCTGTCTATGTTTGTCTCTTTGTCTGTCTATTGTTTGTCTCTTTGTCTGTCTATTGTTTGTCTGTCTGTATGTCTGTCTCTTTGTCTGTTCATTGTTTGTCTGTTTGTATGTTTGTCTCTTTGTCTGTCTATTGTTGGTCTGTTTGTATGTCTGTCTATTGTTTGTCTGTTTGTATGTCTGTCTCTTTGTCTGTCTGTATGTATGTTTGTCTCTTTGTCTGTCTGTATGTATGTTTGTCTCTTTGTCTGTCTATTGTCTGTCGGTCTGTCTGTTTGTCTCTGTCTGTCTATGTGTTTGTCTGTCTCTTTGTCTGTTTATGTGTTTGTCTTTTACGTGTCAGTTTGTCTGTTCATCTGTTTATGTGTTTGCCACTTCTTCTCACATAAGATTATGTTACAGCTGGTGACGACCAGGAGGAAGGCTTCTGCTCTGGCTGTTGTTCAGTCCTATTGGTTATCCTCTCAACAATATTAATTGCCATCACATTTCCCTTCTCGTTGTTCGTCTGTTTTAAGGTCCACAAACATCTCACCAGAATGTCTATACTGAATTACTGAAATCTTGTGTGTGTGTGTGTGTGTGTGTGTGTGTGTGTTGTGTGTGTCAGGTTGTTGCTGAATATGAAAGGGCCGTCATATTTCGACTTGGTCGTATTCGTCCGGGTGGACCAAAGGGTCCAGGATTGTTCTTCATTGTACCGTGTATAGATACGTACTTGAAAGTCGACTTGAGGACAGTTTCGTTTGATGTGCCACCTCAAGAGGTAAGCAGTCCCACAGTCCATCCATTTGTCTGTCTGTCTGTCTATCTGCTTGTCTGTCTGTCTGTCTATCTGCTTGTCTGTCTGTCTGCTTGTCTGTCTGTCTGTTTGTTTGACTATCTGTCTGCTTGTCTGTTTCTTTGTTTGTCTGTCTGTTTGTCTGCTTGTCTGTCTGTCTGTCTTTTTTGTTTGTCTATTTGTTTGTCTGTCTGCTTGTCTGTTTGTCTGTCTGCTTGTCTGATTATCTATGTGTCTGTCTGTTTGTTTGTGTATCTGTCTGTGTGTCTGTCTGTCTGTCTGTTGGTCTGTCTGTTTGTCTGTTTTGTTTGTCTATCTATCTGTCTGTTTGTCTGTCTATCTGTCTGTTTGTCTGTCTGTTTGTTACCTGTCTGTTTGTTTGTCTGTCTGTTTGTTTGTGTCTTTTTTGTTTGTCTGACTGTCTGTCTGTCTGTCTGTCTGTTTGTTTGTCTATCTGTCTGTCTGTTTGTCTGTCTGTCTGTCTATCTGTCTATTGTCCATCTATCTGTTTGTCTCATTTGTGTGCCATCTGTTTATCCACATATCTCCTTATCTTACACAGTCCCTTCATTGTGTGTCATCCCTGGTGTAAACATTATTATGCTGTTGTTCGCAGGTCTTGACACGTGATAGTGTTACTGTCACTGTTGATGCTGTTGTCTATTTCCGTGTCCGTAATCCAACGGTCGCCGTGTGTAATGTTGTAAACTACAACTGGTCAACACGTCTCCTTGCTCAGACTACGCTGCGTAACGTGTTGGGTACAAAGATCCTTTCTGAAGTGCTTTCTGATCGAGAAGTAATCAGCGGACAAATGCAGCATATCCTTGACAAAGCGACTGACCCGTGGGGCATCCAAGTGGAGAGGGTGGAAGTGTAAGTGATGAGTGGTGTGACACACACACACACACACACACACACACACACACACACACAAACACGCATGCACACGCGTGCACACACACACACACACACACACACCACCCAACTGCCTTCTCACACTATGTTGCCTTAGGAAAGACGTTCGTCTGCCTGTTCAACTGCAACGTGCCATGGCTGCTGAAGCTGAAGCCACTCGCGAAGCAAGAGCCAAAGTCATCGCTGCAGAAGGCGAACAAAACGCTGCCCTCTCCTTGAAGGAAGCAGCCGACGTGATGTCCGAGACTCCAACGGCTCTACAGCTTCGCTACCTGCAGACACTGAATGTGATCTCAGCTGAAAAGAACTCGACCATCGTCTTTCCACTGCCGATTGACACGATTGGTGGAATATTTCCTGGAATGTGAAAGCAGCTGTGACTTGTCTGTGTGTCTTGTATTGCTATGCTTGCAACTGATTGCGTTTGTTGGTGTTGTTGCTGATTTTTTTAGTGGTGAATGTGCAGTAGGACAAACGGGTGCTTGTTGCTGCTGGTTGTAGTTGCAGCTGTGGGTGGGTTAGTAGAGTATGCAATATGCCAAGTGGTTGATGTGTGTTATATAAACATCATGTACTTATTCATCCCTTTCAAGGTGTGGTGTGGTGTGTGTGTGTGTGTGTGTGTGTGTGTGTGTGTGTGCGTGTGTATGGGTCTGTTTGTCTGTCTGTCCAATACATATAATTTCAACATTGAAATCTACATTCAACACAACTAAGCAACTCTACTGTCCCAATCGCACAAAATCTCTACCAAACTAAAACTCTACAGAAACCAGCCCTATATAGGGCTGTACAGTAAAGCTCATTAATAATTGTGTATATTGTTCATTCTCTTCACTTTCCTTGTATGTTCCAGTAAGCGGGATGTCTTCCAGGAAATCACTCTAGCGTTACATTGTTGTAACTGAACTGATAAACGTTGTCTCCAATATGTTGTAAAATTGGATGCATTCTGATGACCGTCCTCATCATAAGATATGAGAGAAAGAAAGAGTCTTTAAAAACTGTTGAGCCTCATCACCCCATCTGCCATAATGTTCAAATACCAAAGGGATTGCTGTTGGTGCATACCCTCCTGCTAGCAGTTGGGAGTCATACTTTGTATGTTTGATCTTTTCTCTTCTGGATGCAGCAGCACCATCAATATAATCAGCTCTAGATAGAATATCTTTGCTGAATGGATGTGATAGAGCATGCAATGTCTAATTCTGCTGCTGGCATGCAGAATGATTCCGCAACATAGATGTCTGGCCTTCCACTGGAAGTGGTGTAGCGATCTTTAGGCTCAATGTAGTACGGTACATGTAACTGGCTGAGACAATCTGCCCACACAGAAACTATACAGTTGTGAGACCACACTGGTCCACCTCCAACTTTATAAGTCAACAG
>NC_085099.1:307112-309612 GCF_963422355.1 Corticium candelabrum | reverse complement strand
GTGTGTGTGTGTCACTGTGTGTGTGTGTGTGTGTGTGTGTGCGTGTGCGTGTGTGTCACTGTGTGTGTGTGTGTGTGTGTGTGTGTGTGTGTGTGTGTGTGTGTGTGTGTGTGTGTGTGTGTGTCACTCATGTGCGTGTGTGTGTGCACGCACGCGCTTCTCAATTTAATTTAATAAAGTAATAAACATAACAATTTTACTGAATTTGATATCAAGTTAAACATCACCCACCCATCCATTACTCATCAGTATACTATTGTCATCATGCAGGGAAACGTCTCACCCCTATTGTCAGCAATCTCCATCCACTTGTTGACAGCTGGCAGAACGGATGGCACAAACACTCGCTTTCCTCCCTGAATCAAACAACAACTGATGTGTGTGTGTGTGTGTGTGTGTGTGTGTGTGTGTGTGTGTGTGTGTGTGTGTGCGTGTGCATGTGTGTGTTCGTGTGTGTGTGTGTGTGTGTGTGTGCGTGTGCATGTGTGTGTTCGTGTGTGTGTGTGTGTGTGTGTGTGTGTGTGTGTGTGAGTGTGTGTGTGTGTGTGCATGCGTGTGTGTGTTCATGTATGTGTGTGTGTGTGTGTGTGTGTGTGTGTGTGTGTTCGTACATGTGTGTGTGCGTGTACATGTGTGCGCATGCGTGTGTACGTGCGCATGCGCATAATCAAATTACCTGCATTTGACATCGCTGTAATTTCCCCTCATTTCTATGAGTCACACCTTCAACTGAATCGCCACTACCTGATGACGAGCTCCCTGTAGGAGACGGCGTAGGCCCAAACACATACGGTGGCTGCAACTTCCGTTTGGACAGTCGACTAAGTGTGTCCAACGAAACTAGAACGTCACACACAAGAAACGTTTAGCATCACATTGTAGGACATGCACACATTGAATCAGACACACCACGATTGTTATTCTTAATTTGATCTGTTGATGTCGACTGTTCTAGTTTGGACTCTTTTGATTTCAATATGTGACTCAGTTGGACGACATTCTCGTCTACGAGACGACGTGGAACACGCCAGTTCATAAAACGCTGGCAACACAAGGTACATATTCATTACACGTACATATATAGTAAAAATAATTAATTAATTATGTAATTAAAACACTAATTAATTAATTATTTTGTTTAGTCAATAATTAATTATTTTTATTAATTAAAATTTTGTAGTGTGTAATTATATAATATAAATTATTTATTGATATTAAAATTGATATGTAATTATGTATTTGATACAGCAATTTAAATATTCTAATTTAACAAAGTTAATATCAACTAAATATGTAACTCAATATTAATAAATATTTATATTTTAATTTTAAAACTATAACAATAATAATTTTTGCTTTTAATCTAATTATTATAAACATCTAGTTGATATTAACTAAATATTTAGAAAGACATTTCCACTAACTTGTGAAGGATGTGGGTTGTTCCGTTTCGATTCCGAGTCCGGTCTGACGGTCTGCTCTAGCGTGTAGTCTTGCTGGTAAAGAGAAATGTTGGCAACCTGATCCGCGGTCACGTGACATCGTCCGACTCCAAATGGAAGCTTGCTTGCCTCGTGCAACCGCTTGATTCGCATTCCACGCGTATGTCCTGGTGTATCCACGCCTCTGAAAACGTTTGGATTGTCTGTATCCATGATAGGAATCTTTACCGCCGTTTTGTAGACAATTACATCGCGCCTAGCAACGTTATACGGGTAAGTAATTTGCTTATTATCCCGTATGTTTTACATTGCGACCATTATACGGGTAATTTGTGTAAGTGTAGGTAATTTTGTTATCCGAAATCTACATAAACTTAATCTACATAAAACTTAATTAATTACATCATCCCAGCAACCATTAAATTATTATATTTTTTATCCGGATAATTATTTCGTTTATTATCCCGGATTACTTAAATCTCAATTTTAAAATTAGAAAATTAAAATTAGTTTAAAAAATTTAGCTACATTACTGTCAAACAATTTTTAATTATCCCGGATGCACTTAAAAGTTAATAAAAATTACCGCCCCGGATCTACTTAAACTTAATTACAACCGCAAAGTCACGTGACATAACAAACGCGTGCGCTATTGGCATACAGTGAGAGAGAAAATCCGCTTGTGCTCGACTGCGAATGAAAGAGCGTCGCCGTCCTTCCTCCAACGCAGTCGATGGCAACAACATTCGACGTACCAACGGCGACCGCATCGAACACGCAAGTGAGTAGCCCAACTCACAAATCAAACGCAAAAAAACCGTCAGCTTGCTAATCGTTTCTCTAGAAATGGGGCGAGGAGGAGGAGGAGGACGCCATCTATAGCGTCACACTCAAACGAGTCCGCTACTACTCGGACAACAGCGTCAATCCGGACGACGACGAGCCGGTCGCTCAGTTGCTATGGCAGACATGTAAGGTGCGCACACTGCGCGCGGCGACACTCGACCGCCTGATCGCCAATCTCGCACCCAACGAGGAGGACATCGATCCGACATACA
>NC_085099.1:299612-302112 GCF_963422355.1 Corticium candelabrum | reverse complement strand
TTTGTATGTTTGTCTGTCTGTCTGTCTGTTTTTCTGTGTGGTTTGTTTGCATGTTTGCTTGTTTGTCTGTCTGTCTGTGTGTGTGTGTGTGTGTGTGTGTGCTTGTATGTTTGTATGTCTGTCTATGTGTTTGTCTGTCTGTCTGTCTGTATGCATGTCTGTCTGTGTGTCTATCTGTCTGTCTGTTTATCTACCTACTATCTCACTCATCTGTTTACCCATTCATCTCCACACTAACTCATCTACTCACATTCATACACTTCTTTGTATCTCATTGTGCAGGAATTTGAAGTGCTAGCACAGTTGACGTTGTTTCAAAAGGCAGCAGCAAACTACGTCATTCCTGAAGACAAACATCTTCAAGAATTAGTAATGAATGTTGATCTGCTGTCCGAACAGGAAAGGTAAATTAGTTAATATCAACTACATCATAACTGCATGTGTTGCTACAACAAAGATTTCTAGTTAATATCAACTACAGCATAACTGCATGTTCTTGCAACAAAATTTCTTTTGTTTTGTGATTTTTGTGTTGATGTTGTAGTTATGAGATGTCGTGTAAGGTTGAGTCGATGGAGTCGGAGGGTGACGCTAGCCCTCAGAAAGGAGGGACTTTTACACAGAAATTCAGGTGTGTGTTGAAGTGTGTATTGGATAGAGAGGGAGATTGTGATGAGGTTGGAGATAGACGGTGGACTGAGAAACTGATGGATAGGATGCTTGCATGGATAAGCAACTGACTGACTGATTGATTGATTGATGAGACAGACAGACAGACAGACAGACAGACAGACAGGCAGATGGACAAGCAGACAGACACAGACAGACAGACAGACAGTTTTCATCACCTACACCAAGTGTTGATGTTGCTGTGGCAATGGATGCGAATCACATCAAGCCGGGTCTTATCTCATTGATGTGTATGTTGTTGGAATCTGCGGCATGGCAGTATGTTTGAGGAATATCCATAGACGACATTCTACATGCAACGCCACCTAGATCTGTCCAAGTCATCAGGCCGGAGATGAAATCTCGTTTTCTAGATTGTTGTGGACCGGTCCTCGCTAGGATTAGTGAATACCCTGGTGATGAAGATGCGTGGAAATTGCTTTTTCTGCTTCCTAGGATGCTGTTGTCTCCTCCCACAGGAGGTGGGAACACGAAGAATAAGTGTATTATTGGAGCATATGATGATTTCAAGAACTTCAGATGGGATCAGTTGATTGATCTCAAGACCAGCCAGACGATGTCATTGGAAGGTAGAAAAGGATCTAAAGATCTAACCAGGAAGTCAGCGCTTCGTTTGATTAGATGTGGTGAACTATCCAAAGCAGCACGAGTTCTCACAAGTTCTGGCTTGGCACCAGCAACAAAGGAGACTACTCAAACGCTTGCAGCAAAACACTCTAGGAGGTCCTCAGTAATTGAAGAGCCATTAGCAGATCCTTTTATTGAGTCTCCTGTAGAGTTGTCATCACATCAATTTATTACCAACATAAAGAAAACTCCTAAAGGATCAGGATGTGGACCCAGTGGCTGGAGGTATGAACATCTTCGAGTTTTGATATCTGACTCGTTTACAGCTGTGAACCTTTTCAGAGTTTGCTCTATTCGTGCAGCTGGCTTAGCTCCTGAATCAATAACAAAGCTATTGTGTGCAGCTCATCTTATTGCTTTGTCTAAGTCTTCAGGAGATATGAGGCCCATTGCAATAGGTGAAGTTTTTTAAACGAATAACTGCAAAGACTATCTGCATGTTCTCAATACAAGGACTCTTTTAGTAAATTCTTTGTTCCTTTACAGCATGGCATTGCCACAGATGGTGGAGCCGATCTTTTGGTTCATCATGTTCAGTTGTTGCTAGATTCTCATAAAGATTGGGTGGTCATGAAGACTGATGCCAAGAATGCCTTTAATTCTGTTAAAAGGTCTCATCTACTTACTCAGGTCTCAAAACACTTTCCTGAGATGTTTCCCCATGTCAACCAAATGTACGCAGGCTTTGGTCCCCTTATCTACTTGCAAGGAGACAGCTCTGTCATACTGTCTTGTGAAGAAGGCATACATCAAGGGGATCCTTTGGGTCCAGTTTTGTTTGCTACTGCAATTCAGGAATTGTTGACCAAATTGCAGAATGATCATCCTTGTGTAGTGGTCTTGGCATATCTAGATGATGTGTTTCTAGTAGGCCCTTCTGATAATGTCTTGGCAGTCTTTGAAGACCTCAAGCCTATGTTCCATAATATTGGTTTGGACATTCAGGATACCAAGTGTGAAATTCACAACCCTTCATCTGTCGAGATCGAGTCACATACATCTATTCCTATCACAACAGAGGGAATATCTATTCTGGGAATTCCTGTTGGAAAGGAAGATTTCATGTCACAGGCATGTGTTACTATTGCTAAACATGGAGAAAATTTATGCCATCAATTACTCACTTTAGGAACTCAAGAAGCTATGTTATTGCTGAGACTCTGTCACTTACCAAGAATGTTTT
>NC_085099.1:284612-294612 GCF_963422355.1 Corticium candelabrum | reverse complement strand
ACAGACAGACAGATATACACGCAGACAAACAGACAGGCAGGCAGATAGGCAGATGGACATACACATAGACAAACAGATAGACAGATGGGCAGATGGACATACACACAAATAGAGACAGACAAACAGACAGACAGACAGACAGACATGCAGGCAGATAGGCAGACAAGCATACACACAGACAGACACATAGACAGACACATAGACAGACAAACAGACAGATAGACAGATAGGCAGATGGACATACACATAGACACACTGATAGACAGATGGGCAGATGGACATACACATAGACACACTGATAGACAGATGGGCAGATGGACATACACACAAATAGAGACAGACAAACAGACAGACAGACAGACATGCAGGCAGATGGGCAAACAAGCATACACACAGACAGACACATAGACAGACAGACAGACAGACAGACAGACAGACAGACACATAGACAGACAGACAGAATGACAGACTGGCAGGCAGATAGGCAGATGGACATACACATAGACACACAGATAGACAGATGGGCAGATGGACATACACACAAATAGAGACAGACAAACAGACAGACAGACATGCAGGCAGACGGGCAAACAAGCATACACACAGACAGACACATAGACAGACAGACAGACAGACAGACAGACAACACAACAAACAACCGCACAACAACAGTTCCACACTTTGTATGTTTGACTCAAGATTTCCACTCTAGCTCACATGTAACGATCACACTCCAGCTGTGATCACTTCTATGATGGACAAGTTGGCTATTGATGATGAACCGAAAGACTACGATCTCGTCTATGTGACAGACGCAAAGAGTAACGATGATCATGTTTGTGTTAGTCAGACGGCCAAGGTGTGTGACTGCTGTGTGATTTTGTGTGTAGAGAGGATAGTGATTCCTCATGATGCCAATGTGTTCTACGCGATCGACAACAATTCGGACACGGTGAAACTCCTGCTCTCGAGAAAGACGGACAGACCGGCTTTGAAGATCACCGTGTAAGTGATGATATTGAGTGTGATTGGATGCGTGTAGTAGACAGAGAGATGGACAGACAGGCTAGTCTCACATGCTATGATATCCAGACCAGACCCGTTCACGTCCTGTATGTAACTGTCTTTTAATGTAAGGCGTTTATTGGAGTGAGGCGCTAATTTGAGGCAGGCACTTAATAATTTTACATGCAAACAATGCACTCAACAGCTCTGATCAGCATGTAGTACATGATATATCTACATGTAAGCTTCACTAATATGGAAGGAAAGGGACAAATGAAAACCGTGATCGTTCAGGGTTGCTGTTGCCATGGTGATGGTACCAATGTAGCATCGGGGTTTGAAATTGTGGCACCAGCCTTGGAGAGACTTTCTAATCAGTTTTAGGAGACTACTAGCTGACTCACGTGAAACTGTATGGAAGTCACAGAACATAAGCAGCAAGCAACTTTAGATAGCACTAACTCTTGTATTGGATAGCAAAGAACTGATTTTAAGTCACAGGTTCAATATACATGTATATATATACATGTGTGTGTGTGTGTGTGTGTGTGTGTGTGTGTGTGTGTGTGTGTGTGTGTGTGTGTGTGTGTGTGTGTGTGTGTGTGTGTGTGTGATAGTTAGTCACATCTAGATTAATATTAATTAGGTGGCCACGGGGGAGAGGGGTGCCACAATTTTGGCACCAGCCGTCAAAAGGGCCAGCAACACTGTTGTTAGTTTACAAGTGAAATATATACCTGTATCCTACATCAGTACATAGACAAAGAGGTTAGTAAACAACAGTGGCAGCTTTGCCTGTATGTTGTGACTGACTGCATGGGCGTGTCTGCCTCCTTGTTGTGGTAATCAGTCGCACAATCAGAGAGTGGATAGTGTGGGGCTAAAAAGAGGATGGCACTTATTCTTGTCTGATGTGACTGCAATATAGTACTTACAGGAGGATGGAGGTAAAGGGTTGTATGGTTTTCTGTGAGAATTTTTCTTGGCGAGTGTGAGGGTGGGGAGGGTCTGGGTATGCAAGGTTAGGGCGGTGATGGATGGATTGATGGTATGGATGGATTTGTTTGGGTCATGTGATAGACTTGTGTGAGGAAATTTGAGCGGATTGCTAGACTGATGGCACAATAGAACATGCAGACAAACAGGTAGGTAGACAGACATGCATACATGCGTACATACGTACCTACCTATCTACCCTACATACATACATACTTAAATACAGACAGACTGACAGACAGATGTCTCTTGACAGTACCATCATCATCATGGCATGCATTATCTCCATGCGATTTCGGCTTGGCATCCTTGATGAGACTGGGCTGCCAAATGCCTTTGGCTTCTGGTCAGTGTGACTGTGGGAAAGAATTAGACTCAGATGGATACCACCTAATAACATGTAAGACTGGGGGCGGCCCGGTAATCAGCCATAACAACATGGTTTCAGCATGGTCAGACTGTTTGAGTCAACTGCAATTACATCACGTAAAAGAACCCAGAGGAAGGTATGTCAATTCTGAAGACAGATCAGACATAGTCGTGTTTGATTCGGCATCGGGGGTGGATCTTGAATTGGATATTGCTCTAGCACATCCCTTGAGCAATGAAATAGAAGGTTTATCAGCTACAACTCAGAGAGCAGCGGCAACCAGAAGAGAAAATCTGAAGATCAAAAAGTACGACCAGGAGCTCTTGCCTGGAGGTTTTCGACCAACATTTGTGCCTATAGTCTTCAAACATTTTGGCTGTTGGGGAGAGAAAGCTGAAGACTATTTGAAGAAACTGTCACAGCTATCAAGAAATGAAGACAGAAAGCCAAATGCATCAACCTTCAAGACATACTGGAGATCTGTGTTTTCTGTGTGTCTACAACGATCAAATGCTAGAGTGATTGACAGAAAAATAAAGAAGATTGTTTCAAGAGACAGCCACATAAACATAAATAGTTGTAGGTAGAACCAAGCGCTATTGGCTTGGTAATTTAGTGTTTAGATGGTGTATAATAGTTCAATGTTTGAAAATATATGTATTGACAGACAGACAGACAGACAGACAGACAGACACACTGATAGACAGACAGACACAGAGACAGACAGACAGACAAACAGATGTAGACAACAAATCTGAGAGGCTGTAACTATACTGTCATTCTTAATTATAAAGCAATGGATCAGCAAGTACCAATTCGACGAACAAATTGAGGAGACTCATAAGCCCAGACCCAACAACTTCATCACTACAGGTAATTACGACCTGCCGTTGTGTTCACTATTACTCTTACATATTTATTGATATTAACTAGACTTTACATTCTAATGGTGGATTGAAGTTGAGTCGATCGAATGTTGACTTGTCGCGCAGTCCGCCTCCTGAGCAGCAGCTGTTTGGTCGTTCAGAGACAACGTGTGTCATTAGAGTGGCTCATGATACAGAAGAGGATGCTTGTGTGTACAAAAGTATGCTGGTAGGTCATGATGGTGTGTCCGTGTGTGTGTGTGTGTGTGTGTGTGTGTGTGTGTGTGTGTGTGTGTGTGTGTGCGTGTGTGTGTGTGTGTGTGTGTGTGTGTGTGTGTGTGTCATTGTGTTGTGTGTGTGTGTGTGTGTGTGTGTGTCTGTGTGTCTGTGTCTGTGTGTCTGTGCATCCGTGTGTGTGTGTGTGTGTGTGTGTGTGTGTCTGTGTGTCTGTGTCTGTGTGTCTGTGCATCCGTGTGTGTGTGTGTGTGTGTGTGTGTGTGTGTGTGTGTGTCTGTGTGTCTGTGTGTCTGTGTCTGTATCTGTGTCTGTGTCTGTCTGTGTCTGTGTGTGTGTGCATCTGTGCATGTGTGTGTGTGCATCCGTGTGTGTGCATCCGTGTGTGTGTGTGTGTGTGTGTGTGTGTGTGTGTGTGTGTGTGTGTGTGTGTGCATCCGTGTGTGTGTGTGTGTGTGTGTGTGTGTGTGTGTGTGTGTGTGTGCATCCGTGTGTGTGCGTGTCTGTGTGTGTGTGTCTGTGTGTGTCTGTGTCTGTGTCTGTGTTCATGTGTCTGTGTCTGTGTCTGTGTGTGTGTGTCCATGTGTGTGTGTGTGTGTGTGTCCGTGCCAACCCATCATCATTGAAATCAATATCAGCACGATTTTCTTTGATTTGATGACATCATCCAGTCTATTAATTAATTTTGTTTACGTCTACAGCTCACGTGCAACGATCGTACCACAGCAGTCATCACTTCCGCAATAGAGAAACTCGGCATCCACGGCGAACCGTCCGACTACGATCTCGTCTTCCTACAAGACGGAAAGAGTAACACACAGTTTGATCTCATATCATGTTAGTCACGTGAACAACACGTGACTGTATCATATAGAACGTGTGTCTATCCCTCCTGGTGCCAACGTATTCTATGCCGTCGACAACACGATAGACAATCTCCAGTTTGTGCTATCACACAAGGCAGACAAGTCGTCCTCCACCTCAGTCTCGGAGTAATTCATTGTTGACACGTTTTTGCTGTTTGTCATGCATTGATATCAATTTTTAAACTAGAAATGGCTCAGCTGTCAAGCTTTCTAGACATTCAAGCTTCAACCGATCACGTTCCATGTCTCCTGATTCTTCGGCATTAACGAGCTCTGTGAGTGTAATACTGGATATACGTTTAGTTTTTCTGAGATGAACAGACAGACAGAAACAAACAGATGGACAGACAGACAGAAACAAACAGATGGACAGACAGATAGACAGACAGACAGACAGAGTGTTGTAGCCTTCAGTGTTTGTTGTTGATTTAGAGGAACTGTACTTAAAGACTAACTTTTAAGCTCTTAATGGAAATTTCTTTGGATTTGAAATATATGTATTTGACATACATACATACATACATACAGACAGACATACAGACAGACACACAAACAGACATACAGACACACAAACAGACAGACAGACAGACAGACACACAAACAGATAAACAGACAGACAAGCAGGCAGATAAACAAATCAATAAATCAACACAAACAAACTCATTTTGTTTGTGTCTTCGAAGTCTCAATTGTCAAACAAGTTGAGTCGTTCATCGACCAATTTGAGTATCGTCGACTCGTCGATTGCCGTTGTTCCACCGTTTGGTGGGAGGAATGTGCCGTTCACAACACTGCCGACCAGTCAGATCATTAGAATCGCTCACAGACAGTCGGAAATAAAGAGTTGTGTGTACAAGAGTCTGATGGTCAGCGAGCTTTGGCATGTCTAGTGACTGTGTCTGTTGGTATGTCTGTCTGTCTGCTATAGTTTTGTCTATGTATCTGTGTGTGTGTGTGTGTGTGTGTGTGTGTGTGTGTGTGTGTGTGTGTGTGTGTGTGTGTGTGTGTGTGTGTGTGTGTGTGTGTGTGTGTGTGTGTCTGCCCATCTATCTGTCTGTTTCAGTTCGTATCATTTTCTTCTCTTCTCACAGTTAACATGTGACGACCGAGCATCCTCCGTAATCGAAGCCTCAATGGAAAAACTCGGTCTCGACGGTTTGCCAAACCAGTACGTTCTCATACAAGAAATCGAACCGAGAAGTAAATTCATCCCAATCATAATTAATATCAATAACAACCTACAAATCCTCTCTCTAGAGTTGCTACGTTTCCCTCACAATTCGAACGTATTCTACGCGATGGACAGCTCTGCTAATCAGTTCAGCTTTCTGTTGGAACGACGACAGCCCAAGGATGTTCGGTCAGTTGCCCAACAGCTGTAGCCACCGATCGTCTCTAATATCTTATTTCTTCAGTCTCTAGTGCTCGCTCGTGGTGGCAATAGAAAGGTGATCACGTGACCTTCAGTGTGTTGGTGTATTATCGTTGTACGTAGTGTAGATATTGATATTAATATTAGAGGTATGTATATGAGATATTAATATTACTTGAGGATGTCTCATGTTTGATAGTTTTCTAGACTGGATTATTGATGATGACATAGCCCTATTTAGATAATATTTGATATCAACTACAATTATTGTACCAATCACAGTGAGACTCTGAATTGCAATGCACGTAACAGATAATCATTATATAACTATTATTGTAATTAATTAATAATATATAATTATTATATTGATAATCAATAATTAATTTATGATATTACATCATTAATTAATAATATATAATTATTATATTAATAATCAATAATTAATTTACGATACTACATAATTAATTAATAATATATAATTAATATATTGATAATCAATAATTAATTTATGATATTACATAATTAATTTACAACACTACATAATTAATTAATAATATATAATTATTATATTGATAACCAATAATTAATTTACAACACTACATAATTAATTATTAATTTACTATTAAATATTATTAAATATATTAATTTATATATTTTTACGTTTTATTCATTCTTATTAATATCAATCAATAATACACACAATACAACCCCAACACGATTTCAGCACAAGAATTCCAACAAATCATTATTAAATAACTCACCACATATACCAACACTACATATGGCAATACAGACAAGCCATTACGACATTCATGTGCCTTTGTCCTTCATGCAAACTGTCAGACGACTCGGCATCCGTCTAGTCAGGCTGTGGAGTGAATCGCATGTAGCCCTTTCCCGACGGCATTGCTACAGTGTTGACTCCCTTGGGAAATAGAGTCGAACACTCATCGGGTTTCACAGTTGGTAGCACCATGCAGCGTTCCCCTTGCTGTAGCATATGATGATTGATGTAGTTAATATCAACGTGTTTTTGGTCTGGTAAGTGAGCGGCTCACCTTCCAGTTGGCAGGTGTGGCGACTTTCTTCTCAGCTGTCAGTTTCAAGGAATCGATGACTCGTAGTATCTCACTAGTTGTGGATATAACGTGGAGATGAGCTGGTGTGATGTTACAAACAGAACGTAGACAGACAGATTGACAGATGGACTGACATATTGACAGACAGATAGACAGACAAACAGACACACTGAGAGCAGGTAGATAGACAGGCAAACAGACAGATGGACAGACAAACAGACAGATGGACAGATAGACAGGCAAACAGACAAATGGACAGGCAACCAGATAGAGAGACAGATGGACATATGGACAGGCAAAGAGACAGATTGACAGATGGACAGACAAACAGACAGATGGACAGATAGACAGACAAACAGACAGATTGACAGATGAACAGACCGACAGACAAACAGATGGACAGACAGACAAAAAATGGACAGATAAACAGACAGACAGATTGACAGACAGACAGACAAACAGATGGACAGACAAACAGACACATAGACAGACAAACAGACATATGGACAGACAGACAGACATATGGACAGACAAACACATGGACAGACAGACGGACAGACAGATGGACAGACAAACAACAAACACACACATATTCAAGTCACAGAAACAAAAGACCGCACAACTGTTTTACTTAGACTTTGTCCAACTCACGTGAAGTTTCTTCCAGTCGTTGCCGGATAGAGAAGAGACAACTTCAGCTTCTTATCAGGACCAATTATAAACACCTACACAACACAACACAACACAACATTAAAACACATCAACCATATTATCACACATACTCACATTACACTGTAGTATATTGTTATGTAATTTTGTGTATAACATTTACTACTTAATATAATAAACATAATATATTTATCAAATATACATAATAAATTACATAACAACTAGATCCATGCCTCGTCCTTCGTACAGGCAAGATACTGTAGCATTCAGAAGACGCAGTCTGAGCATGTGGACACATCACGTACAATGTTTGTTGCGAGGTCCAGGATGTGCTGAATGAATTCGAATCTTTGTGCCTTTTTCAATAGAAATTGACACACTCCCTTGGTACAGAAAACGTTTAGGTTGGATTAGGTGCAAATGCAATCAGAATTTGGAGAGAAACAAGGGCACTTGAAGAGTGTACGTAGAAATATTTGTTTGCTCAAAGCTTTGTGAAGGACGACGACAACATGTACAGTCTACATAGGACTGGTGTGGGCGTGTGTTTGAATAATTATATAATTATTTATTACAATAAATTAATATCACTAATTATATATAATATAATTGTTTATTATTATAAAGTAATATCAATAATTATATATTGCATAATTATTTATGATAATAAACTAATATCACTAATTATATATTATATAATTATTTATGATAATAAACTAATATCAATAATTATATATTATATAATTATTTATCATAATAAATTAATATCAGTAATTATATATTATATAATTATTTATGATAATAAACTAATATCAATAATTATATATTATATAATTATTTATCATAATAAATTAATATCAATATATATATATATATTATGTAATTATTTATGATAATAAATTAATATCAATAATTATATATTAGATAATTATTTATTATAATAAATTAATATCAATGATTATATATTATATAATTATTTATCATAATAAATTAATATCAATACATATATATACATATATTATGTAATTATTTATGATAATAAATTAACATCAATAATTATATATTAGATAATTATTTATTATAATAAATTAATATCAATAACTATATATTATATAATTACTTATGATAATAATTCATTACTCCTACATAATAAATTATAAAATTATTTATTTTCTGTCTACCTAATTATTAACATCCACTAATCTAATTATCACAATTAATTAATCACTCAACATTAATCATCATATCTCACCGCACGTGCTGTAAGTGGCAAACCAGCTTTATCTTTCTCGGCTGGATCCAACATGCCCAACTTCACTGCCAACTCCCTGTTGGGATCAGCAACAATCGGATAAGGCCACGTGTCACCCAACTTGGAATAATCCTGAATATCCTTGATCCAGCCCTTGTGGTCATCCACTTTGTTGCATGAGATGGCGATGGCCTTGAGGCCTCTCTTCTGGAATTCAGGCATAATGCTGGCCACATGTCCCAGCTCTGTTGTACACACTGGTGTGTAGTCGGCCGGATGAGAGAAGAAGATTCCCCAGCTACATGTCACACACAATACTGCAACATCTTGCTACATTCCTAATCTTACATCCGTACTTTGCAACAAGTGTTGCTACCACAGTTTGCTACAATAGCACATTGCAACAGTCTGCAACTTGCTACATTAGCTACAACATTTGTAGTAACATTTGTAGCAACATTTGTAGCACCATTTGTAGCAACATGTGTAGCAACACTTAGCTAGCAACATTTGTAGCAACATGTGTAAACAACACTTAGCAACATTTGTAGCAACATGTGTAGCAACACATTAGTAGGAACACATATGTAGCAACATGTGTTGAAACATTTGTAGCAACATCTGTAGCAACATTTGTAGCAACATGTGTAGCAACACTTAGCTAGCAACATGTGTAGCAACATTTGTAGCAACATGTGTAGCAACATTTGTAGCAACATGTGTAACAACACCCAGCTACACTTGTAGCAACATGTGTAGCAACACATTAGTAGCTACACATTAGTACTGTAGCAACACATTAGTAGGGACACCTATGTAGCAACACATTTGTAGCAACACATTTGTAGCAACATTAGTAGCAACATTAGTAGCAACATTAGTAGCAACATTAGTAGCAACATTTGTAGCAACATTTGTAGCAACATTTGTAGCAACATTTGTAGCAACATTTGTAGCAACATTTGTAGCAACATTTGCAGCAACACAGTATAGCAAGAATGCTAACAAATTATATCAGGAACGCATTATGCGATTAGCCGGAAAACGCCTCGCCACGATCCGTCACGTACACACGCCATACGACGTTCCACAAGATCCACAGTCCGCACACAATGCAACACACTGGGCATCATGCAATCGGCGGCCACGTGGACGGTCACGCAGGTGCCTCGTGCAGCTCAGCACCGAATCCGTCCGATTGCGGCATACGCAACGATTTCCGACTGCGTTGCCACTGCAGCGTGCGCGCAATGTTGCATGACGATTGCAGGCGAAAGGTCGGCGTGCAAGC
>NC_085099.1:277112-279612 GCF_963422355.1 Corticium candelabrum | reverse complement strand
CAATCATACGTCAATACTGTTTCTCAATACGAACACCGGTTCATAGGATATCCTCCAAGATACATTTCTCGTCAGTCGTTCGATGTCCCAACCAACTACATCCTCTTGTGTCCATTTCTCTAGTAGTTTGGGCAGTCTCACTGTGCCATAGCGACGATGCAGATTCCAGACAATTACATCAGGACCTGCCAGCAGAAACACAAGCAACAAATAAATAATTATTTAAAATAATAAATTCAATCACATACAATCTAAGATGGCAACCAGAATTTGGCTGAATCCAACTAATCGAATCTAACTGCAATACAAGCTCATGCAGCAAATAGAATTACGTTAAATTAACAAATTAAATTACGTCAAATAAATAGAATATAAATAAGTAACATACATTGATATTAACAGATTTGAAATTTAATCTAATGAATGCATTTAATTTTTACATAAATTTACATTTCCATTGTTTCTGTACATCACATCACACTGCAGTATTTCAAGTAGCATTGAACTGATAAAGAACTATAAATTAAATTAATTATAATTAATTAAAAATTAATTATTAACTAATTATAAATTAATTATAAATTAAATCAATTATAAATTAATTATTAATTATAAATACAGCTTTACCTATAGGAACAGTAAGAAACAGAAGACCATTTGGCTTGAGTACACAACGTACTAACTGCATTGCTGTCATATCTGCATTTGGATCAATAGGATCGCCATAACGACCAAGACCATCGTGATCAAAACTGATGCAAATAAATCACAAAAATCAAGACAATAATAATAAAATATTGATACACAGAACCTTGAGATAGAAAAAGCAGCATCGTAGTGGAGGTTTTCGTAATGATTTTGATAAAACGTATTTGGAGTTGTTGTTGTTATGTGTGGATGATCGTACGTCAGTCTGTTGTACTAACAAGCAATATCGTGTCACACATGAGTTTGAAATTTCATTAATTTATTAATAGTTTAATATCTAATGTATTATTATAATGTTATTTATTTATTTATTTATTTATTTATTTAGACATACATACAGACAAACAGACAGACAGACAGACAGACAGACAGACAGACAGACGACAGTGTGGGTCTAATTGATATATAACGGACTTTCGTATCTATAGCTTGTAATAGTTCATATGTATAAAATATAAAGATTTGACAGACAAACAGACAGACAGACAGACAGACAGATAGACAGACAGACATTCAGAACACCATTCATTAGAATTTTAGTAGTATTCAATCTGTATGTCTCAGTAGATGGACATTTAGCTGAGCAGTTTTACCTATAGTGTTCTTGTAAAATTTTGCTTTTTGTGTTCAATAGTGAAATAAGACAGACAGACAGACAGACAGACAGACTTGGATAATGTGCAAGCATCCATGTTGCTTCTTAGATACTGTCATACCACAAGGCTAAATCACTTAGCAAGAGGAACGTGTCCAGAAACACTGGCACAGGCAGCTACTATCCACGACAAGCAAACAAAATCTACCTTCTCTTGTTTGCTAGGAAATGTTGACATCACTGGAAATATGTGGAAGCAAGCAACGTTGCCAGTAAGACTAGGAGGTTTTGGTATGACTTCCCTAAACGAAGTGGCACCCTTTGCTTTTGTTGCCAGCTGGGCACATTCTCTTAAGCTATTGCCTGATCGCTTTCCTGCTCTTCAAGATCAAGTCAACTCTCTAGTGACATCATCTAATCATGCGAGTGATATTGGGCTAACTTTAGAACACCATCTCAAAGATATTTCCACGTTGTCGGATTTGTTGCCTAACACAAAAAAGTTGCAACATCGTCTAACAACAGAATTTGTACAATCGAAAGCAGATCAGTTGATTGAAACTGGTTCTAACCGAGATGCAGCACGATTGCGTTCAATTAGAGGTAAAGGAGCAGGAGCATGGTTAGATTCCATTCCATCTTCAGAGAAGTTTGCACTTTCATCTGGCAATTTTGTCTTGGCGGCTTCTCTCAGATTGGGTCTACCTTTGTCTTTACCACCTTGGGCCACTAAATGTGAATGTGGAAAGTCACTAGATGTTGAAGGATACCATTTACTAACATGCAAAATGGGTGGAGGCCCAGTTTGGTCTCACAATTCTGTTGTTTTGTGCTGGTCTGAATGCATGAGCAGTCTACAATGCCAGCATCAAATTGAACCAAAAGATAGATATACAACATCCAACAATAGAGCAGACATTGTTGTGTTTGACTCAACATGTGGGGGAAATGTCGAGCTTGATGTGGCCCTTGGTCACCCCTGGAGCCAGGACATTCTGCGAAATGCAGCAACTACGGATGGAGCTGCAGCAAGAAGAAGAGAAGACATCAAACATAGCAAATATTCTCAAGAGCAGTTGCCTGGAGGGTACACTCCTACCCTTATTCCACTAGTTTTCGAGCACTTTGGTGGGTGGGGAGAAGAAGCATCAACGTTCCTCAATAAACTTTCCAAACTATATAGAGATGAAGAAGGAA
>NC_085099.1:227112-262112 GCF_963422355.1 Corticium candelabrum | reverse complement strand
GGACAATTTACTTTGCTTAGTGAAATGAGAGCTCAAGGAAGTAATGTTCTGGACACTGTGACTTTGTCTGTTATATTTCCTGGTACTGGCACTCGTAAAGGGAGTCTAGATGTTGATGGCAGCCATTCACTTGTTTCTCTTGTCAGTATGGTCGCTCCCAGTCCTGACTGGTTTGTAGGCGTTCATGATCTTGATCTGTGTAATGGAACAACATGGACACAGTCGATGACTGTTGACTTGTTTCCTTATGATGCAGGAACTGACAGTGGACTGAAATTCGCATCGGCCAACTCTGCAACAAGCCCCCAGGAGCCGATCTATCGTCTGACAGGAACAAATCCAAACAATGCTCAAAGCTCATTCTATGGATATGATCCAGTACCGAATATCCTAGCGTGTGCACAGCCTTGCAGTTCAGACAAGCCATGCACCGTCGGATAATAAATAAAGAATAAAATTAGAAATAATAAAAAATAAATAATAAATAAGTAAAAACAAATAAAAGTAAATAATAAATAAGTAAAAATAAATAATAATAAGTAAAAATAAATAATAATAAATAATAATAAATAATAATAAAAAAAATAATAATAAAAATAAAAATAAAAAAAGACAAACAGACAACAGACAACAAACAGATACACAGACAGAATAATAAACACAAACACAGACACTGACAGACAGAGACAAACAGACAACAAACAGATACACAGACCGACAAACACACAGACAGACAAACACACAGACAGACAAACAGACAACAGACACAAACAGACAGACAGACTGACAAACACACAAAAACACTAACAGACAAACAAACACACAAAACAGACACACACTGACAGACAGACAGACAGACAAACACACACTCTCTCTCTCCTCTCCTCTCCTCTCCTCTCCTCTCCTCTCCTCTCCTCTCCTCTCTAGTGTAAATAAACGACCACATCTGTTACACTTGATTCCGACCTTTGCTTGTTCCCGGGAATCTGGGCGATTTTGTCCTCTGTTGCAATTGTGTCTTTTTTACCTGTTTGTGACTTGAACAGTCGCTTGCAGGTAGTGCACAGCAGAGGCTGTTGGTCATGACATCTGCTGGGATCGGCTCTGTTACGAGCCTTCTGACTACTTTGAGCATTTTCTAATTCTACTCTTGAAGTGACGATTGAGTTAATTTTGCTAGCACAGACGTTCTTCCACTTCTGCCTGTCCTGCGTAAACTGGGACCAGGTGCTTGTTAGGCCAACCATTTTGAGGTCTTTTACAATCCTGTCTTTCCACCTTAGTCTGAACCCATGCGCTGGACGAGTTGATGGTAGCCACGCATGAAGCAGCTGCTTGGGCAGACAATGATCTTCCATACGTTCTAGATGACCAAGCCATCTAAGCCGCTGAGCCATCTAAGAGTCTTCTTCAATTTCAAGATTGCCAAGCTTGTGCCTGATGTCATTTGATGTGATTTGTTTCAATTGTCGTTTAAACTTGTCTATACCCAGCATGAAACGTTGACATTGATTCGTAAATGTGACAAGCCTTGTGATATCTCTTCTAGTCACGGCCCAAGAAGATGACCCATACAGTAGAACTGATAAGACAGTTGACTGGAACAGCACATTTTTTGTTTTAGATGTTACATGGGGAGACTGAAAGACAGCTTCTTTTAGTGCTCCAAAGCACTTTCCTGCTTGTGCAATTCTTTCTGTTATGTCCAGGTCTAATCTCAAATCATCTGATATGATAGAAATGAGATATTTGAACTGTTTTACGTGTTGCACACTGCGACCGGGAATCCCTATATCAATATCCCCAGCATCTTCAACACACAGATTGGGACTATAACTCATCAACTTTGTCTTTTCATAACTCACCGTCAACCAATAGCTTGCAGCAATGGAGGCAAAGTTTTGGATTGCTGCCTCTGCACTCTCTCGTGTTTCTGTTAGTAATGCTGAGTCATCAGCAAACTGCAATTCCATTACCATCCCATCAGGAGCGTTCTTTCTTTAATATCCTCCGACGAAAGACTTGGTCATGTCATACTTGAATCTAATGCCTGTATCTTTCACTTTCTCTCTCCACTCTCTCATGACACAGTTGATGTATATATTGAATAAAATTGGTGCCAAAACACATCCCTGCCGTAGACCATTTTGTACTTGAATTTCCTCTCCAAGGTTACCCTCATACTTGACTACCGCTGACATCTGGTCATGAAAGGATCAAACAACTGTAATCAGTGACGATGGAATACCTTCTTTCTTTAGAACTGAATAGAGAGCCTAGCCTCTCTAGGTACAGAGTACACACACACACACACACACACACACACACACACACACACACACACACACACACACACACACACACAGCCATGTAGACTGGAAGTGATTCAATGCCTTATTATATGCTATTCACTGAATCACGTGACTTTGCAAAGTCCCATTCCTAATAGGCTCAAGTGTCCAGCCAGTCGTCTCTCCCCGCAATTAATTAAAGAACATCCAGATATTTGCGTATCAACTCCATGTCTCACTTACTTCCCGTCTCTTTCCGCAATATTGCATGTCACAACACTCTCATCTTTGTCAGCAGTTTACAAGAAAATGCACTAGACAGTGATGCCACACTAACACATGCAAATCAAAACTCGCCACACTGACAAATGGAATCCTTTTCCCTGTAAATTTTTACACATTAACGTAATTAATATTATTATAATTATAGTAATTAATATCAATAATTAATATTAATAGTTAATATTGTTAATTAATATTGCTAATAATTAATATAGTTAATATTAATTATAACTATAATATTTACTGTATTGGAAGTACAAACCTTTGCCTTTGTTTGTGTCATCGACGTAGTAAAACTCCAGAGGCACGGAATTGTTGATTGTTAACGATTGTAGAATATTGGCTGTGTGGTGGAGTCTCTCCGGAACTAGAGACTAGATGCAGGACAGCAATAATAAGGTAGACGCATGCCAGTACGTACACACACACACACACACACACACACACACACACACACACACACACACACACACACACACACACACACATACACACACACACACACACACACACACACACACACGCACACACACACACGCACACACACACACAGTAACACAACACACACACACACACACACACACACACACACACACACACACACACACACACACACACACACACACACCGTACACTACACAATACTTAACAGTAATTAGTGACATTCACCAAGTAACAATACTTAACATTAATTAATTAATTAATTTGTTTCTTCTTCTAGTGCCAATATGTTCTGACCAGCTGTCGTGCTTGCATTTTTCATCATCTCTGCACATCTTTGACTTCTCTCTAACGCAACAATAACTTTAAAGTTTCCAGCAGCAATCATTGTTAATTAATATCAATTTGTTGCGTTTATTAGTAATAAAAATCAATTACAAGTCAACCTAGATCATGAAATTGGCAATAAGTCAACGACCTTTAGAAATTTTATCTCGCGTTAGCCAAGATAATAGAAACGCCAGTACCAGCCAGGCACCTACGGAAGCCGGTAGCGGCGGGTTGATATCAGTCCGCCGTTCTCGGCTGCATTGATATCAATAAAATGCAAATTGTACGTTAGTACAATGGCCGCAATAAATTATCTCGCGCCCCTAAAAAGGGATATAGGCATTTATATCAATCGCTTCTTGCAATTCCAGACGTGCGGACACAGGTACACGTTCTGGTGTAATTCACACCATAGACGGCTCAAAAACTGAAATGTCACCGAGGAGAGTTGATATTTGGCGCTTGCGTATATACGTTTGGGCGCGTTACTTACATATGGTTTTTTTCTGGTATCGTGACGATGGACAACGCTCATTCTGAACTTGCTCTATTGATTATTCGACTTCACTGTAACGGAGTGATTTTTTCAGAGACATGGTACAGGTGGTGGAAGAACATCTTCACCAGAGCCTATCTGTCGATCAACTCCGTTAAGAAGTTAAACTTACACCGACGACGAAATTTCGCTTCTATGGATAAGGTGGAGGCCATAGTGAAGGTTAGAGAGTTTCCATTACATCAGCAAACCTAGGACCTACTGCTACACAGTACTACTGATTTCCAGGAAGAGAAAGAAACCTCAGGAGCAAACTTGGGTTACCGCTCTCTCTGGAAGCGCTTGCTTGTGAAGCACAAATTGTGTGTTCCAAGGTCAGTATAATTAGGTGCCCGGTGTTTGTTTCATATCATAAGTGAATTGAGGAAATCATGTTTATAAAATTATTATACTTTGAAAGTATTGTTACTGTTATAGTATACACATTAAATCACACTAAAATAGCTTTGATGCACATTAAATGTACAAATTAATGCATGTATGCCACAGTATATCTGAATGCAGTTGTAAACCTTATTGACTAAAATTGAATTTGATCAGAATATCCTGGATTACCTGTACTACACCGATTGTGTGGTTTCTAAATCAAATGTCTTTATTATTATTTAATTTGACAGCCCTAACATAAATGTTGCATATTACTAGGACGGACCAGCATGGTGTGTACAGTGATTAGCAATATTTATCAACTACAATGTATGTGCTTTAGTTTAGGACAGTGGTGTCTGGGGTGCCTAGGCACCACCTTTTTAGGTTGCTATTAAATAATAAATTAGAACGGGGTGAATGAGATATACTTCATAAATTCATACAATGATTAATTAATTAATTAACTACAACTAATAATAATACTAATAGAAATTTACTAACCATTAGTAATATTAGGTCACGCAGGTATTGCACGATGGCTGGACATTATTCCAGGTCATCACAACCTGCAGCACTTACAGAAAACAGTGCTTCTGGGATCTACTCGAATCCTTCATAAAGTCGTGTCTTCTTTCTAGACAGCCGTGATGGTCTAAGTACTTCTGAAGCAGGGTTTGCTTCCGGTACTTGTAATAGACTTTACAAACCAGACTGATCTGGTTGAGCACGACACACACACACACACACACACACACACACACACACACACACACACACACACACACACACACACACACACACACACACACACACACACACACACACACACACACACATTCATATCTATAATCTGCCCATGCGGAGAACGGGATGATGAACTAGTAGTTAATATACAATATGACACCATGTTGTAGATAGAAATTCATTTGGTGATCAGACATTAATGTATACTGTGTTATCCACCACCTTTAGTGAAACCAACCTATCTAAATTGTCCAAGCATCTTAATTTGGATCACCTTTTTCCAGTCTGGATTTGCCATATGGGTTTGAAATTAATTATAATATCATTTATTGATGGGACAGCTAGATGGATTGATTGTTTTCGATTAAACATAATTAGCTAATGAAGGCATGCAATTTTGTCATTACAGGGACGTTGTCATGAAATTGAATAGACAAATGGATGGAGAAGGTGTTAAGCTAAGGAAGGCTGGAAAACTAAAATGAAGGAAGTATCACAATAAAGTATGTACTGAAAGACAATTTTTGCACTTCGTTAATTACTAAATGACTTTAGGGACCGAATTATGTATGGCACCTTGATGGTTAAGATAAAGTGAAGCCATTTGGCATAAGCATACATGGTTGTATTGACGGGTAACAATTAATATCAGTGCAGTTTCTTTATGCAATGAACTGATGGTTGTTGTTTGTGATAACAGGTACTCTCGAAGAATTATGTGGTTGCGGGCAAGTAAAACAAACAATGACCCTAAAGTTATTGCTGGATACTACTTTAAGTCCATCAGAGAAATTGGAGGTAATGAATGAAATCATGCTTGTGTGTGTTTGTGTGTGTGTGTGTGTGTGTGTGTGTGTGTGTGTGTGTGTGTGTGTGTGTGTGTGTGTGTTCGTGACTACTGCAAGTTTTTTCATTAGGGTGTCCCCGGGTAGTGCGAGCAGACAGAGGCACTGAGAATACAACAATTGCTTTTGTTCAGCCATTTCTAAGGCACTATGGGACAGACAGCCTAGCCAAAACTAAGAGTTTTTGGTACGGGAAATCTATCACAAACCAGGTTGGTGGCAATGATTTCAATTGTCGGTTCACTTGGACATTTCATATATTATAGCGAATTGAGTCATGGTGGGGTCAGTTAAGGAAAAGATGTATGCAATGGTGGATGAACTTTTTCAAAGTATGTCATGTGGATTAAACAGATACATGTCTCACGTATTCAAATGGCATGTGTTAATCATTTAGGATATGCAACTTTCAGCAAAATTTAATGATTCAAACCCATTGCATAGGTGAGTCAGTGTTGCCAGTCAGATTTGACATGGATATAAATTGAGGCCCCAAGAGGCACTTTGTGGCTCCAACTATTGATATGAATATTTGTTTTAAGTAATTGATGTAAATTATAGTAAATTTTAATGTCTAAATTTGTGCTAAAAAGAACTGCTGTAGGATCGATACACAATAATAGTCAACTACATGTATACCCTACAAATTAAACTAAGAAACACAGTAGTCAGCTCCTCCAAAAATGTTTTTATTGGTCTCTTGTCAGAAGGAATTTAATTATTGACAAAGGCATTAACAGTTTTGTTGTGGAGCAAGACAGTAAAGCATCGTGTGAAATTTCTCATTTTGAAGATTGTACAAGTCTACCACAGTCATACGACCTGATAGAATGTCAGTCAAATGTTTCATCGAATGAGTATGTTATGAATTGTCTTTGCACCAGCTCTTGGTCAACTAACTTGTGTTGAAATTATCACAATAATGATCTATGTATCTTTTTAAAAATTCTGCAAATAGGATTCATGCATTTGTCACAAAATAGTGAAGCGCTGGAAAATCTTGTCAAAGCAAGTATTACATAATAATTAATTGGCATTCTTTTTGTCTGGACCAACAATTTTAGCCAGGGCTAAAATTTCCCCTTTCACTATGGAAACGGCAACCCTGTGGGTGACTCTTGTGTCAGATGTTTTGTGACTCTTTGAACACACACTCAGTGTACCTCAATCGAGTCGTTCTTAATTGCAGAATGTGTAAGGATGCCCTTCGATTTTGTTTTATGGATCTTATCGACAATGAACTTCAAATTGTGAAGCAGGAGTGGAACAAACATACAATTCGCCTTTCCAGGTATACAGATACTCCCCAGAGATTCCTAATGCTTTGTACTTTTACCCACAACTGAAAGGTTTGGCTTTGAGGTCAGGTTGTCAGGCTATCACAAGTGCATGAAATGTTTGTGTTTAGGTGCAAATTGCTACAAGTGTCCTGTAACTGAAGAACAGTTGGCTGCTGTAGAGAAGCATGTATCAGATCCACCACCTGCTGCTTCCCCTGAATTCTGTTCAATCGCACAGTATGTTATGAGGAAAAACAACATTATAGAAACACCAAAATCAGCAGCAGAGGGGCTTGCACTGTATGAGCAACTAGTTAAAGCTGTGACAGACCATGACTCTGCCACATTGGCATAGGAATTGTTATTGTGTTTGGCTGAGATGCCACAATGTATCACAACGTTTACTGGTTTAGTGCATGTATGGCGAAGTTGAAGTGTAGACAGAAATATAATTTAATTGTTTAGGGGTCTTCTACTTTACAAGTACGTGTATTTTCAAGAGATATACACTAAATGTAGCTCGTTTTCAGGGTGTTTAATTAATAATGCTTACAGCATCAAGGTAACTAGCACATTGGATTCCTATCATTCTAAGGAATTAAGTAGATCCTGATTCCAATTATTTCTAGGTTTTCAAAACACATGTGACAGATTATTGTACTGATTTTTGTTATAGTATAGATAGGGTCAATACTGTAGAAGATGTGTTTGCCATGTTCCAACTGCTCCCTCATTTCTTTTATGCCAGTGCACAGATCGTCAAGTTCAGATGAGGTGAGGGGTATGTAGTATCTGCCATACTTGTGTATTGTTGTCATCCTGTGTTGTTTCTGTCTCATCCAAAACCTGACCAAACCTACTGCCAGTACAAGATATATATCGGGCATCGTGTTGTCGGAGACGAAGTTGATAAACTTCACGTGAAGTTCATGTGTGGCAAGGACAAAATCACCAACTACTTGTACAGCAGGTTTGTTGTTGAAGCATTTGTCATCCAGCCATAAAGCTACATGTAAATCGATGCTGAGCCAGCATGCTCCCACTGATACTGTTTGTTCTTGGAGCTGCAATCAGATAACAGCAAATATGTTATCAATTACTCGCTCTATGAGCAAACTGCCTACTGGTCCCCTACATCTACCACTGCAATTGTAATTTTGCTTATGCAAAGACTAAATTCAAAAACTTTGTCAACAAAAATCGATGAAATGGCATTTTGATTACAGTATTCACAAATTCCTATCTGGCCAACATAATGTTTACAGAATTTTTGTGACTTTCTGATGTATCATCATCGTGTTCTGCTCTCCAAGCTTGAAGTGATGCCCTTGTTTGCAACAGTCGCAACAGGGAATAGTCGTAGAGCTCTGATTCCAAAGTCTCTGTTACAATTTCTGTTGTTTCCCAACTAATATAGTATTTTGCACTTGGCTGAATGTTAGTAGGTGTTATCTTCAAGTTGAGGCTTCAAAGGAAGTTTAGTAGTTCCAGTGCAATAGAATAGTAACAGTCGACATAAATGTACCTTTTATTTCCTGTTGTATTTGCAGCAAACTGTGTAATTAGCCTATGTGCCAGCCAATACCTGATGTCATTAATTTCACTCTACAATCCATCATACAATATTAACAAACATGCATAACAGCTGCGTACTTATAGAGTTACATAACGGTTATACACTGTGTACCTCACAAAAGTTGTTAGAGTGAATGCCAAGTGCTTCATTCCTCATGTACTGAAACATAGGGTAATTATCTACAAAATTTCTAGAAGTGACACTGTAAATTATTACCATCAGACAGTAGACACCACAGCTTGAACCGTCTTGTTGCCATGGAGCATTCTATAACCAACAAATGATAATCTCCAAAAATAAAATGTGCAATATGTATACTTTCACAACTTCGTTAGCCCACTCTGTAGCAACATAGTTCTCTTTCGTCAATGTTACTGTATCTGATAACCAATCTCTAATGGGAGAATAGTAATGTTACATGTATCTTTCATATGTACAGTATGTGTATATGTGTATTATATGTATGTATGCATGACCTAATCTTTAGAAAGACTTCTGAACACACTTCCATTAGCGGGTCATAGTATTTAATTGTCCTGTGTGTTATGTCGATAACCTAAAAAGTCACTGTTTGCACACTGTTGTAAATAATTTCATCTAGTAACAAACATACTATACAACACCAATGCTGCTTCACAGGCATGTGCATGGGAATTAACCGAACATCATAATGGAAATATTTATCTGCAGAATATCAATCAAAGCACTTATGAAAATGTTGCAATCATTTTACTTGATGGCTATTTACTGCACCAGCTGTTTCATTGTCCATTGTCTTACAGCAACAGGACCTTGATTGTCGAGCTTCACATAGAAGTAGGTATTGAAGCTCTTGACTTTTCTTCCCTAAAAAGAGTGTAGTTTGTAACGAGCAATTAGTTATAATGAGATAATACCTTGCGGCAAGCATCCGTCTCCCATAAACATGATACTGCATTGATGAGCTGTCAATACTAATACATTACCAATATGTATCATTTCACTAGCTCGTTTACAACAACTGACATTGTCATTGAGCCATTTGTTTGGCTGAAGCTTTGCTAAGTCACGTACTGTAATCACACCTGGAAAGTTTGAATCAGACAGTTGTCTGTCACCGGCTATTTTGTCTAGTGCAGTAGCCACCTGTAAATTGCACATTACCAATCAATGCACATAGTAATGACCAATTGCAGTATCATCTAGAGAGGACCATTTGATCTACTTCTTTCTGCTCATGACTTGATAAAATGTAAAATGGCTGCAGTCTTCTCATTTTTGGTGGAATGTCTGGCATATTTTACATACAGGATATGTTAAGTTCAGATAAATTGTTAAAAGTATATACCAGTAGCACAGTGTAGTTCAACAACATCTTTGTCACACTTCCTGCTCTTACCTGGAATACCTAAAGACAGCAACTGAATGTCAAAGGGCAGCTTGCATATTCTTGTTTATAATACGTCAAAATGTTTTACAGATGTACGGCCACTAAGAAATTGATCAACAGCAAGTGAATAAATTTAATTAACGTGGACTAATATAAGGTAGATAATGAGTAAATAAAGACGTATTTACCAGAGTGTATATTTCTTGGGTCTTCCCTGAAGGTTGTTGCTATGATTTTAGTGACATTCATTTATAACCCTAGAAATGAAAAGGCTGATGTAAAACAAGTCAACTCCGGAAGCTGTGAAAACTGCTGTGGTACCTGGTGGGGGGACAGTATCTGTTCTTACATAATCATGGTCACCGTACCTGCTAGTACCTGGTGTAATGAAAAGGCTCATGTACAAACAAGTCAACTGCTGAAGCTGCAACAACTGCTGAGATACCTGGTGGGACAGTATCTGTTCTTGCATAATTATGGTCC
This sequence comes from Corticium candelabrum, assembly GCF_963422355.1. NCBI lineage: Eukaryota > Metazoa > Porifera > Homoscleromorpha > Homosclerophorida > Plakinidae > Corticium > Corticium candelabrum. The sequence goes on along the minus strand of NC_085099.1, from coordinate 251,546 downwards.
CCGTAAGGAAGGCCTTGCACAGCAGAATCATCTAATCAGAAAGAGTGACATAGGTAGATTACAGGACATTAAGCTCTATAATGTCATACATACCATTGTTTGCTATATCTAGACTCACTAAATGATTTTCGGCATAGTGGCCAAGAAGCAGTGGAACATCATTAGAAGCAACATGGCCAATGGGTTCTACTGTAACAGTAAAATGGTTGCTTGCACCATCTACACTGCTGACTATTAGAATATTATGAGACAGCACTGTTGTTAATGCCATCACAACAAGGTGGTCTCCCCACTCGCCATCCTTCTCCATGTCAGATAAATACTGATCCCAATCCTTACTGACATATTGTGAAAGGTTTAGTTTCTTGCCATTGATATCCTTGCAAAAATGCTACATTAGTTTAACATACACATCACACGTGTAGTAGTGTACTAGCTGTTCTTACAACAAACTGGTGATCTCTGAGACAAGAAATTGCCAGTGCTCGAAGCTCACTGTGACAGTAGGGCTTTTCTGACTTAACTCGTTTCAGCTGATCCGAAACAGCATGAAAAAGACAATTTCCATCAGCAGGTGTTGTGTCTCTAAACTTGAGCCCAGACATTTCTACCTTCTCTGCTAGTCGACAGTGGTTTTGATTGGCTGTTTTACAAGATATTTGTTGAAGTCTGATCTTGCTGCCTGCATGCAAATCTGTGATCAATAAGAGTAGCATATATATATATATATATATATATATATATATATATATATATATATATATATATATCAAAGCTGTTCACATTGAATAACTTAATCTTATTCTATAACAATGAATTCGAAATAGCAATTAAATTGAATTAAATTCAATTGAATTAAATGAGTTTGCTAGACATTCATGTTATGCTGTTTCCATAGAGTAGTGACTATAGTAATAGCTGTTACAATGTAGTGACTTGATAGAGCATTAATTAACAAAATTATAGAACACACATGCATACCCATACTTACACACCTACACGTCCATGCACTAGTACTGCATGCACTTACTTTTCTTTCGGTTTTTCCACAATTGTCAAAGGTAGATGTAGAGTCTCTTTTGTTTATATGAATTCTCCCTTGCCTGGTTGTTAATGCTAATAAGAGATGGCTGGCCTCATACATATCACACTGATTTTTGATTTCCCTGTCTTCCCTGTCAAAAAGTTTAAACAATCAGCAGCAATGTAAATTTCAATAATTTCCCAGCTCAGCTCTAATCCACCATGCAAAAAAATGATGAAAGCCCTAGGCAATGGCAATTGCAAACCTGCTGTGTTGATGGCTTTTGCCTTTGCATTTTGTTTTTTTGTGCTGACAGGCGAATCCCTTTAGAATGTTGTCTATATTTTGCCAACAAAGCAATAAAGTCTTCACTACCTGTAAACAATTGCTCATATTGCCCATATTTTATCCAGCTAGACATTCACGTACATGCATGCTCTTAACCTGAAAGACTAGCTGGACTGCATACGTTGTTTGACCTTGACGGTGAAACTCGAGCTGATTCAGAAATGGGTGAAACACTGTTTTTGTGAGATACTACACAATAGCAAATGCAAATGACCGAATCATGTGTTCTTGCTTGATGAATATGCCTATACCTTCAAGCTTAGGCAACCTTTCAACTTGAAACAGTGTTGCATCTTTTAGTTTCAAGTCTACAATACAGATGTCACAAGTATTCTTAAACTCTGAAAGTTAACAATACTTTCCTGTCTCAAATCTGTCCGTGTTTTTATCAATTATTGACCAACGCGCAACCATTGATTGTATGTATGTATGTATGTATATATGTATGTATGTATGTATGCATGTATGCATGTATTGGCACATCATTTGCAATCTGGTGTCAAAGAAATTCAGACTGTTGGATGGACTCTAATGTCTATAGTCGTGCAATAGTGGTAATAGTTATTAATTCTGAGCTAGTTTTGATTCTTGTTGTCTGTTGCTGTTTAGTTCTAGTGTCTACAGTAGTAACCTTCTACTCTGCGCCATACTACAGTTGTACATAGACAAGGTCTCAAACACCCCTTCTAGATGAATAAATCATGTATATATTCAATAAAAGTATGTATGTACATGTGTGTGTGTGTGTGTGTGTGTGTGTGTGTGTGTGTGTGTGTGTGTGTGTGTGTGTGTGTGTGTGTGTGTGTGTGTGTGTGTGTGTGTGTGTGTGTGTGTGTGTGTGTGTAATACATGTATACACAAGCTGAAAATATTTACAAACCTTGGTGATTAGAACATTTCTTATATAACTCAGAAGACTCTGTGATATCTTTTCTCAACCCTGACACAGGCATTCAACAAAAGCAATGATTATTGTTTTACAAGTCAGAAAGGACACGGTACTGTACTACAGTAATCATGGCAGCAAACAAACATAACAGCATGTAGACTGTCGTTTTGCCTTTGTGTATACCATTTCTCAAGATAAAGAAAATCATTATCATTATAGGAAAAGAAATTATTCGATTTTACTGTTCACTTCTATGAACTTTCTGTATGATATCTATGGCATGTATAATGATTGTCAGACGGACAGACTGTCAACTGTTTGACTCAGTCATACTTAGGGATCTTTTGGGTCCTATAGCTAGTTCTTAGACAAAGAGGCAAACATATACAGACAGACAGACAGACAGATACACAAATATAGATAGACGTACAGACAGGCAACAAACATATGTATTAACAAGCATACACAGACAGACAGACAGACAGACAGACAGACAGACAGACAGACAAACAGACAGACAAATAATTTGACAGACAAACAGACACACACATAGACAGACAGATAAACAGACACACAGACAGACACTTGCATGTCTGGTCAAAGTGTTTGACCGAACTGAACTTCCAGCACAGCAAAGAACCGACTCATCAATACCTCGACAACAAAAACAGACCAGACATGTTGCTATTGATCCCCAAATTTGTCATGGCACAGAACTAGACATTTCTCTAGCACATCCCTGGTGCAGACTTGTTAGCATTGGCTGTTAGCACAGCAGGTATTGCGGCCTCAAGGAGGGAAGAGAGAAAAGAGGTTAAATACAACCGAGAGCTTCTTCCAGGAGGCATCAAACCATCTTTTGTTCCTTTGGTTCTTGAACATTTTGGTCACCAGGGGGGGCACAAGCCTCCAACTATCTGAACAAGCTGGCTGAGTCGTCTAGAGATGATGAGGGAAAGAAAAACAAGGCCCAATTCAAGACCACGTGGAGATCTCTCATCTCCATTCAACTGCAGAGAAACCTTGCTAAAGTTATAGCAGACAAGTTATATAGCATTCACAGAATGAACACTACAGTTGCAAATTATTAAATCATTGTATGTGTAGGGCCTAGGGTCCTTTTTGTTTTTGACAGACAGACAGACAGACAGACAGACAGACAGACAGGCATACAAACATGTCGATTCACATGTAGACTGACAAACCAATAAATTGCACATATGTCTACCGTCTGCCGTACATTTTCGTGGGGATCGTGCTATCTGTAGAGCTTCTGGTCGCGAAATCAGTCCGTCTTCCACGCAGTCAGCGAGCAAACGAAATATTTCCAGCCTCTTCGTGGCGCTCATGTCACAAGACTCACAAAACGTGCCCAAACGTATATACGCAAGCGTCAAATATCAACTTTCCTCGGTGACATTTCAGTTTTTGAGCTGTCTATGGTGTGAATTACACCAGAACGTGTACCCTGTGGCCGCACGCCTGGAATTGCAAGAAGCGATTGATATAAATGCCCATATATTAGAGGGGCGAGATAATTTATTGCGGCCATTGTGCTAACGCGCGCTACAATTTGTATTCTATTGATATCAATTCAGCCGAGAACGGCGAACTGATATCAACCCGCCGCTACCGCATGACTGATATCCCGTATGTAATAGACTCGGAGTCACCAATCGTACTTTTTTAGAATTTTTTGTAACTCTGCCTTCCTTTCATCCTTTCATTGCGTGGTGTGTGTGTGTGTGTGTGTGTGGGTGTGTGTGTGTACGCGCGCGCTTGTGCCTGCGTGTATGTCACCATGGCAATGAACGAGTAGGCGTTGCTTGTCATATGATACATCCGGGTTTGAATGTTGTGCTAACTGTTCATCCGTGTTTCATACTAACGACAGGCAAGTTTCTGGTCAGTCTAGAAGCTACAATAACCAGGTGAAGTCGAACTAATGAAGATGAGAAGTTCGAATTCACTCAGTGCCCAACAACTGATCTTCATCGTCGGAATGTTTTCTCTGACAGCAACCAAGGCGTTGGCCGCCTGTACAGGACAAGGAACGTATGAGGTCACGTTTATGGGCCTATGGACAGCGTCTAGTCATCCTACAGATTATCCGTCTGATCCACATTGGTCTGGTCTGGTAGGAGGGAGTCACAACAGCAAATATCAAATGTGGGCTCCTGGAGGTACATCTACACCTGGAATGAAGAGTATGGCGGAAATTGGAGGACAATCAACTTTGCGTAGAGAAATGGGAGCTCAAGGAAGTAATGTTCTGGACACTGAGGCTTTGTCTAGTATATATCCTGGTACTGGCACTCGTAAAGGAAGTCTAGATGTTGATGGCAGCCATTCACTTGTTTCTCTTGTCAGTATGGTCGCTCCCAGTCCTGACTGGTTTGTAGGCGTTCATGATCTTGATCTGTGTAATGGAACGACGTGGACACAGTCGGTGACTGTTGACTTGTTTCCTTACGATGCAGGAACTGACAGTGGACTGAAATTCAACTCGGTCGACTCGATAACAAACCCCCAAGAGCCAATCCACCTTCTGACTGCAACAAATCCAAATAATAGCCAAAGCTCATTTTTTGGTGGTGTAAATCTTGTCAAAAGGTTTGCCTCTCTTGAGCTATCTCTGCAATCAGTGTCAACAGTGCCACCTCCTAGAGCATCACAACAACCTCTCACTTCCTGTCCAGGTAATAAAACATACAATGTCAATTTCACAACAATGTGGACAGCAGCAAGCCACCCCAAAGACTATCCTGCTGGTGATGCTCATTGGTCTGGACTGGTCGGTGGAAGTCATAACAGTGAGTATAGGATGTGGACAAGAGGTGGAATATCAACACCAGGAATGGAAAGGATGGCCGAGTTCGGACAACAGACTACTTTGTTGGATGAGATGAAGAAAGAGGGAAACAGAGTGCTTCAGACAATAGCTCTTAGTGGCATTGGGTCTGGTTCTGGATATCGAAGTGGAAACTTACTTGTTGATAGTGACCATTCATATGTGTCATTAGTCAGTATGATTGCTCCTAGTCCTGACTGGTTTGTTGGAATCCATGATGTAGATCTATGTGACAGATCTACATTCAAATGGAGAGAGACTGTAATTGTGAAATTACTACCATATGATGCTGGCACTGATACTGGACTAAAATTTAGATCTGCTAATGATGACACTCAGCCTAAAGCTCAAATCCATCTTCTGACAGGAACGATGCCTAATAACTCTGACAGCTCATTCTATGGATACGATCCTGTGCCACCGATGGCAACCATGACCATAACATTAGGAGCTGGTGAATCATCTGGAAACAATCGTGTGGCTGGAGAAATGATTATAATAATAAGTATTATGTCTGTGCTTGTTCTGTCAATGTAGTAGCTGTAGACCAGTATGTAGTGGTATTGTGACCACCAGACAAGCTGAAGTAGCATTAGCTAGTTATGTTGACTGATTAATGACATGGCTACTAAAGTGCTGTTTGTGATGAATTAGACAGTCTCGGTTAGCTCAGAGCCGTATATACAGTACAGTACGGCTCTGATCTCTATACACGTCTGATATAGCCCAGAGCGATATAGAAGCCACTGGCCTCGCGTACCCAAACTCCAGTGTTTGATATCAATCGAGACTGCACGTGATGATGTTGTGGAAGGAGTGTGGGAGAGAGTCCGGCGGTAAGGAAGGCAACGCCCCGACTTTCTCTCACGGTACAGTGTGGTCTAGGCAACGACGTGCTCGCGGTGACGAACAGGATTGATGATGATGTTGATCATTGTGTTGCTCATCACCTCTCTAACTGCCGTTTATGGAGCTTGTACAGGACAAGCGACATATGCCGTCACTTTCCAGACTGTCTGGACGGCGTCTAGTCATCCTAAAGATTATCCGTCTAGTGCACATTGGTCTGGTCTGGTAGGAGGGAGTCACAACAGTAAATATCAAATGTGGGTTGCTGGAGGTAAATCTACACTTGGAATGAAGAATATGGCGGAATTTGGAGGACAATCAACTTTGCTTAGTGAAATGAGAGCTCAAGGAAGTAATGTTCTGGACACTGAGGCTTTGTCTAGTATATATCCTGGTACTGGCACTCGTAAAGGGAGTCTAGATGTTGATGGCAGCCATTCACTTGTTTCTCTTGTCAGTATGGTCGCTCCCAGTCCTGACTGGTTTGTAGGCGTTCATGATCTTGATCTGTGTAATGGAACGACGTGGACACAGTCGATGACTGTTGACTTGTTTCCTTATGATGCAGGAACTGACAGTGGACTGAAATTCGCATCGGCCAACTCTGCAACAAGCCCCCAGGAGTCGATCTATCGTCTGACAGGAACAAATCCAAACAATGCTCAAAGCTCATTCTATGGATATAATCCAGTACCGAGAATGGCAACTCTAGGATTTGTTCGTACTTCGCTGACAACACCAACACAGCAACTGACAACACAACAGACAAAATCACAACTGACAGCAACAACACAACAGAAATTGTTAACAAATACCACCCAACTGACAACAGTGACAACGATTGAGAGAAGAACACCAAACACTACAGCAGCCACAACAGTGTCTACAGTAACTACACAGCAAACAGGAACAACGATACAAACAGCAACGACACAGACACCAGAAACACAGACACCAGAAACACAGACACCAGAAACACAAACGCCATCAACAGCATCACCACCAACCACACAATTGCTGCCAGGAAAATGCTTCGACAGTCCACCCTACAGTGTCCTGTTCAAAACCTCGTGGACACGCAGCAGTTATCCAAAAGACTTCCCTGCATCTGCACATTGGTCAGGATTAGTAGGAGCAAGTCACAATGCTGATTACACAATGTGGAATCCAGGAAACATATCGTCACTAGGAATAGAGCGAATGGCTGAGTTTGGACTATCGCTTGCTCTAGAAGATGAAATAAAGAGAGAGCAACGTGATGGCAATGTTCTTGCTCTGATCTCTCTGGATGGTATCGAGTTTGGTGTTGGATATCAGAGTGGAAACTTACGTGTTGACGGTAACCATTCATTAGTGTCTGTAGTCAGTAAGATTAGTCCTAGTCCGGACTGGTTTGTTGGAATTCATGGTGTCGACCTGTGCGACACAAAAATATCTCAATGGAAAGAGACAGTCAGTTTGGATCTATACCCTTATGATGCGGGCACAGACAGTGGACTGAAGTTCATATCTCCCAATAGCAACACAGATCCAGCTGAGCCGATCTATCGTTTGACAGGAACAATGCCCAACAACAATCAAAGCTCCTTTTATGGTTACAAGACATTGAAACCAATGGCTACGGTGACATTAACGTTAGGAGCTCAAGACCCATCAGGCAGTAACTGTTTAAAGGCAGGAATCATAACCGTTCTAATGATGTGGACGTTGCTGCTTGTGATATAGTAGCTGCTGCTATGCAATGACATGAAATGCACGACTAGCTAAGCATGTTTTTTACTCATTGGGGCTGTTTGTATCTAAAACATTGTACCTCTTTACGTCTAAGTCTTGATTGCCCTCATGCCAGAGAAATGAAGGTGGAACATGAGGATTGTAAACGAGTGTCTGTCAATGAGGCGATGGTTGTCGTGTACAAAGAGTTGATTGGTCTATAATTATGTTAAACGCAAGTATTCTCTAAGTCCCACTATGTTGAGACTCTTTGCCATACTACAATATACAGCAATTGAGGTTCACACAACAAGCCACCAGTGTGTTCTCCAAACGCTTTAGAGTCAAAAATTATCTAATATTTGTAATGTGTAAATTAAATTGAGAATGCAACATATTTAATATTTCACGCGTCGGTAATGACAAAGCACTATAGTGCTAGACCCTCTGCTGCTTAGCGTAGTAGGTGTACACTGTACTGTACGTACAAAGATACAATTCAAGGTCACGTGGGCGTCACTACATGCCAAACAGCTAATCGTGTTGTGTTGCTGACATAGCAATACTCGTGGAGTATAAACGCGTGCCTCTAATCATCCGTGCGTCATTGCAACACCTAGATAATAATTAACGGTATCCGTTCCTGTGACAATAAGCGCATGCGCAGTAGGCGTGGCGAGGCTACTACGCCGGGGCGTTACACCCTAGCTCTTCCGCGCCTCGCCTCAGGTACTAATTAGTACTGTACATGTATTCTGATCACCTACTAGATCAAGATCATAAGAGCTCTGCACTTTCTAACGTTCTAGGCGCCAGTAAAAGTTGGAAAAGTTGTTGCCTTGTCGTGAGACACCGCCTATGTACAGGTGCCACGCTCGAAAACGCTAGCAGTGCGCTTGTTGGGCGCTTACACTCATGAGTTTGTTGTACATATCATATCTAGTGGTGTAATTTTGGTCTACATAACGCGCCATAGCTATTAATGTGGCTACAGCTGCGGATACTAGGTAAGCGAGCTATACACAAATATAGTCATATAGTCTCATTCTTGTAAAAAGGTGACCGCGTTACATGAGGGAGATGCCGAAGGGTTAGATTTCTACTCACTGGGTGACAGCAACATCAGTACATCATTGTGAATGAGACTAAATTTAGAAGTGAAACAGTAGCTCTAGAGATCTACACTGTGTGAAATTCTATATATGCTGTAGGTTGAGCGGCATGCAGCACGTGATTCACGATGATAAAGCCGTTCGTGTTTGTGTGGGAAGTTTCAGTAATCTGAGAGAAAGACAACGCCCTATAACGAGTGGAATCTCTGCGCGCACGTTGGCAATTCTGTGCATGACTGAGAATGAGTGGAAGTTCTAGAACAGGATTGATGGTGATGTTAGTCATTGTGTTGCTCTTCACCTCTCTAACTGCCGTCTTTGGCGCTTGTACGGGACAAGCGACGTATGAGGTCACTTTCCAGACTCTCTGGACGGCGTCTAGTCATCCTAAAGATTACCCGTCTACAGCACATTGGTCTGGTCTTGTAGGAGGGAGTCACAACAGCAGCTATCAAATGTGGGTTGCTGGAGGACAATCTACACCTGGAATGAAGAGTATGGCGGAATTTGGAGGAAAATCAACTTTGAACAATGAAATGAGAGCTCAAGGAAGTAATGTTCTGGACACTCTGTCTTTCACTGTTATATCTGCTGGTACTGGCACTCGTAAAGGGAGTCTAGATGTTGATGGCAGCCATTCACTTGTTTCTCTTGTCAGTATGGTTGCTCCCAGTCCTGACTGGTTTGTAGGCGTTCATGATCTTGATCTGTGTAATGGAACGACGTGGACACAGACGATGACTGTTGACTTGTTTCCTTATGATGCAGGAACTGACAGTGGACTGAAATTCACATCGGCCGACTCCGCAACAAACCCCCAGGAGCCGATCTATCGTCTGACAGGAACAGATCCAAACAATACGCAAAGCTCATTCTATGGATATGATCCAGTATCGAGAATGGCAACTCTAGGATTTGTTCTAAGATCTCCAACACCAACACAACAAGTTGTTCCAGTGAACACATCAACTGCAAGCATTCCATCAAACACACCATCAAGCTCACCGACTCCTCGCACTCGATGTCCTGGAACTCAAACATATAATGTGAAGTTTACGACGCTGTGGACAGCACAGACATACCCAAAAGACTATCCTGGTGATGCTCATTGGTCTGGATTAGTGGGTGGAAGTCACAACAGCCGCTACGTCATGTGGATGCCAGGTAGCAAGGCGACACGAGGGATCGAGGTTATGGCTGAGACAGGAAACCAATCTCCCCTGTTGAGTGAAATGAGAGCACAGGGAAGCAACATTCTTGAAACTGTAGCTCTCAATGGCATTGGAAGTGGGACTGGAAATCGAAGCACGAATTTAGGTCTTAATGGTGACCACTCACAAGTGTCTCTAGTCAGCATGATTGCTCCTAGTCCTGACTGGTTTGTTGGAATTCATAGTGTAGACATGTGTAACACAGCTACGTTTGAATGGAGAGACGGAGACACTATCGACTTATTTCCTTACGATGCAGGTACTGACGATGGACTGAAGTTTGACTCAAGCAATGACGACACAAATCCAAAAGGTGACATCACCCGTTTGACTGGATCGATGCCCAATAATGCTCAGAGTTCATTCTATGGATATCAACAACTGCAACCGATTGCTCAAATGAAGCTGACCAAAGGAGCCGGAGTAGAATCAGGAAGTAGTCGTGTTATGGCAGGAATCATGACCATCACATCTGCATGTTTGTTGTTGTTTGTTTTAGTGTGAACACGTAAGCTGTTGGTTGCTGGAACAGCTAGACAATTTGTCATGCTTGATGTTGCTTGTCAGCCATTGTCGATCTGTAGCCATTGTTGTTAGATGTTGCTGTTTGGCCATGCATGCATGCACAATGTGCAAACATTTATTGGAATGTCTAAGGCATCAGTATAATGTAATATGGTGCATGGTGGATACTCTTGATCAAATATTGTTAGTGTCTCAGATTATAATGGTTTTTAACCTGTATCGAGAATGGCGACTCTAGGATTTGTTCGTACTTCGCTGACAACACCAACACGACAGCCAACAACACAACAAACAACAACATTACAGTCAACAACAGAACAGCCGACAACACAACAGTCAACAACAAAAGTCATCTTCTGTTAACGTTTCTGTTGCATGTCTAGGACAAGGACATATGCTGTCACTTTCCAGACTATCTGGACGTCGAATAGTCATCCTAAAGATTATCCGTCTAGTGCACATTGGTCTGGTCTGGTAGGAGGGAGTCACAACAGCAAATATCAAATGTGGGTTGCTGGAGGACAATCTACACCTGGAATGAAGAGTATGGCGGAATTTGGAGTACAATCAACTTCGCTTAGAGAAATGAGAGCTCAAGGAAGTAATGTTCTGGTCACTGAGGCTTTGTCTAGTATATATCCTGGTACTGGCACTCATAAAGGGAGTCTAGATGTTGATGACAGCCATTCACTTGTTTCTCTTGTCAGTATGGTTGCTCCAAGTCCTGACTGGTTTGTAGGCGTTCATGATCTTGATCTGTGTAATGGAACGACGTGGACACAGTCGATGACTGTTAACTTGTTTCCTTATGATGCAGGAACTGACAGTGGACTGAAATTTGCATCGACGAACTTTGCAACAAACCCCCAGGAGTCGATCTATTATCTGACAGGAACAAATCCAAACCATGGGCAAAGCTCATTCTATGGATATAATCCAGTACCGAGAATGTCAACTCTAAGATTCGTTCAGTGAAGTGGTATAGCGAGCATGCGCTTTAGGTGTGACTGCGGTTTGCGTACGTGTTATATTAGTCTGGCGTAAACTTTTAGCGTTGAGTGCACTTGTGCAGTAGAGTACGTGTCGTTCACTGTAGCAGAATAGATTCTGGTATAACCGGTCCACTGAGTCGGTATACGCGATATACTTAGCCTAGACTACAGCGGAGTAGTGTACGGCTGGCGATCATGTAGACTCGAGCCAGTCTCTCCCCGCCTTCGTCATTCCCCGGATTGTCAATCCTCGCACTCTCCGCTAGTAATCATGAACTATACAACAATTGGCGACGAGGATATGCTCGAAGAGTGGCGAAGAGTACGTAGCCTCAAGAAGATCGGTACGACACTGAGGAGCACCGATACAGTTGCGACAAGAGATTGTCATTGAACGATAGGAGTTCGAATTATCAGAGTAAACACACGACCGTATGGCTGCTGCAAGTTATCATGGACGTTTGGCGGAGTTCAGCCCAGGAATTGACACCGTAGAGGACTATAAAGAGAGGTTAATTCTTCTTGTATTGTACGGCTAACTCGATCGAAGATGGAGACAAGCAGAAGGCCGTGTTCTTGACGAGCATCGGAGGGACAACCTACACTCTATTGAAGAACCTAGTAAGACCGCGACTGCCGCAAGATCTCGAGTTGGAGGCGCTGATTGACGTGCTAAAGAGGCACTACCAGCCCAAAGTAGTCGTCATAGCGGAGCGATTCAAGTTCTTCAAAAGACAACAGCGAGAAGGTGAGTCAATCGCTGTCTATTTGTCTGAGCTGCGTCGGTTAGCGAAGGACTGCGAGTTTGGGGAGTATCTGACCTGCCAACCTAGCAGTGTCAAAATGCGTGAGTTTGCAGGAAAAAATGCGGGAGAACGCGGGAGTTTCAAAATTTTTGGACACGCCTACAATAGCATTAATATCAGTAAATTTATATCGTAATAAGTGTTAAATAATATATATAAATAATATCTAATTATCAAAATTTAAGTATTTGCATGCCCGGTTGGAGTAGAAGCCATTAATTAATTTAATTATAGCGCAACAAATGTTTAACGGATTGATTAATGTGCCTAATTAGCGACACACAGCATCAACATCAATTACTAAACATAATAGTTATTTAATTAAACACAGACCTTGTACTGTAGGTACTACTGCCTGTTATAAAAATCTAAAAGCAAAGCACATGCACAATCTCGTGGCTAGTTGGGATGGTCTGGATTCTATTTTCTTGTAGCCTTCTTCGATCGCTTTTCCAGCAATATATATGGTAATCAGGTAGCCAGCCCCTCCCTCTTTTCCACGTCTGACCGACTCCTCATTCTATGTCGGTACAGTATTTTGACCAAGTATGCTAGGAAAGAGCCGGATGAAGAGAGGAGCTGACAAATGGAAATTGATATTGGAATATCAAGTATGTGCGTACACATGAATGTACTAAAATGGTAGGGTCACAGTTACAGAGAACAGGCGCGTCTATCATTTTGTTCACACCCATCAATGGTCAGAATGCGGGAGATTTGATGCCAAATGTGGGTAGGCGGGAGAAGGGTCCCAAATGCGGGAGTCTCCCGCTCAATGCGGGAGAGTTGGCAGCTCTGGAGTATTTACAAACCCCGCTACGCAACCAACTCGTATGTGGGTTGAATAGTGAAGCACTAGACTCAAGCCAGTCTCTCCCTGCCTTCGTCATTCCCCGGATTGTTAATCCTCGCATCAGTTCATTTATGTCAAAACGCGGTTGTAACATGTCCATTCACTACCAAGAATCAATTGGCGCGCCGGTAGCCTCGTACACCAAAGCGCATTCGCTGCAGTGGCTAAGTTCCCAAACCTCATTCAAAAAAAATTGCACGGCGAGGATTGACAATTCGGGGAATGACGAAGGCGGGGAGAAACTGGCTCGAGTCTAGTGAAGCACTACAAAGGAAAGTGTTGGCAGAGGCAGACCTTACATTAGATAGGGCTCTGCAAATATCACAGGCATTTGAAGCAGCGAGACAGGAGACTAGGGTTCTTCGTGGGAGTGCACCACAAGGTCCGCCTGCTCTGAAGTCTGAGACCACGTACATTGTTCGGAAAGACACAACAGGTGTCACTACGGAAACCATGAAACACGGAAGTGGTGGCGAACAAGCATGTCACCGATGTGGAACGAAACGGCATACGCCACAGAATTGTAGATTTAAGACACAAATGTGCCATTCTTGCAAGGGACAGGGGCATATTAGTCGAGTATGCCGGAAGAGAATGCAGAGTAGAGATTCCAAAGATGCAACACGTGCAAAGGGGAAACCCCGAACTACCCATCACGTAGACGAGGAATCACTTAGTGCTGTTTATAGTATCTCGGACAAGAGAGGTGTCACAGTGGAAATGGACGTTACTGGAAGACAGATAGAGTTAGAAATCGATACTGGAGCAACAGTTACGTTATCCCCACTAGTACATATCAGAAGTACTTGAAACATATACAGCTGCCCCCAAGTACCACCAGATTGCACGGGTACAATGGACAGCTCTTGAACATGCAAGGAGACGCGGAAGTTCCTGTAAGATATATAAGGGACAGCAAGTAAATGTAAAGTTTCATGTGGTACAAGTAAAGAACAAGCCCGTCATTCTAGGTAGAGACTGGTTGAAACATTTTAGACTAGATTGGGATTCAATCTTCACTGTACAGAAATTTCAGGCAATAGACCCAGTGGAAACCTTTCCACAGTTGTTTGGCATTGGGGTAGGTACATTGGTTGGATATCAGGCTAACATCATGTTGAATACAGATGCCAAACCAAAGTTTCATCGACCCAGACCGATTCCATATGCCTTGCATACTAAGGTCGATGCTGAAATCGAACGGATGCGGAAGGAAGGTATCCTGAAACCAGTAGAGAAGAGTGAATGGGCAGCACCCGTCGTGGTACAGTAGTCCCTCCCATTTGCGACCACCCCTAGAGTCTGTTAAATTTGGTCGGAAAACAGAGGTGAGTCTCTCACAGAGGTGCACGTGACATCTCTAATTGTGCCGGTGACTACTGTCTGTTCCCCATAAGTGTGAACTTTGAAAATCATCAATATCTCTGCTGTTTAGTGGACTCGCGATGATCTCGGTATTGTTAGAAACCGCTAGGTCTGGCATTTCTGTTTATCAAATTATCTAAGACTTTCCTGCAAAGCAAACGGAAGGATAATACTTGTGCATATCAAACACAAACGGGTGGAGCAATGGCTATTATCCAATTATCTTGTAAGACCAACAGATCAGCAACTGGAACCATTTAAGATAATTGGTATAACATGGTTCAACTGGAGCAGCTCTTAGTGCTCTAATAAGCACACCTGGTGTGACCTCTACTTCATTACTCACTTCCAAGTTTACGCTTATGGTGAACAGACAGTAGTTCTTAGACACACTTTAAGCATGTGATGTTCTTACTACTGTACACACGCGACTTCTACAATAGAGCACATACTGAACTATACGTGTTTGTCCACTGTTAGAGACTGAAACCAACTTTCTAGTGTACTTTGCTCATTTATCATGTATTATAGTGACTGTTAATGATCAAGAGAAATACTGTGCGGTAAATGTTCTACTTGAAAAATCACTGTGATTCTACTTTGTATATTGAACATCTGTGAGGTACGTTGTAATTTTTCCACAATTGTTTGACTTTTCAAAATCAGCTGCAACAATTCAGCGTTATCGTGTGCTACAGCAAAGTCCCTAAGTTGGTGTAAGTGAACAGCAGCCTCCCTCTCAGACAGACATTCACTGGTATCATCACCCTCTCCCTCAGCATCGTCTTCCACGTATGTGTCAGACTCATTTTGGGTTTCCTTATCTTCGTTAACAGCACGCTCGAGTGCCCTTTGCTCCCAATCTACATTTTCTTCAGTATAGGAAGTGGCCAGCTCCTGGTCACAGTTTGAGTACTCAGCCCATGTTGTACCAGCAGAATGCACCAGAAACTGTAGATCCATTTCAAGATTCACTTCTTCTCCAGCTGTTTTGTTTTCTTCCTCCCTCACACTCGACTCCACAAACCCACACTTTTCAAAACACCTAGTAATGGTAGATGGTTGAACAGCATCTCAAGCTCTCCTTAGGAACATGATGGCATCAAGAATATTGACACTTTTTACCAAGTCTAATGCACATGTTGCTTCATCCATTCTGGCCAAGATGCTGTGTAGCAGTTGTTTTCGATAGTGCATCTTCACAGTTTGTATGATGCCTGCATCACAGGGCTGAAATCGAGATGTGGTGTTGGGTGGTAGAAAGACTAATTTTACGTTACTGCGGACAACATGTGGATGGGCAGATCAGTTGTCCACAAATAGCTAGATTGACCGGTTTTCACTTTTCATCTTAATGTTCACGGTGTTGAGCCGAGATTGAAAGAGGTCACTTGTCATCGACGCTTTTTTGTTTGCTGCATAAGTCACAGGAAGACAAGCTGTCACTCCTCTGAAACAGCGTGGATTTGCTGAGCGTCCAATTACAAGAGGTGTCAATTTTTCACCCACAGCAGAGCATGCAAGTAAAGCAGTTATTCTCTCTTTAGCCTTCTTACTTCCTTTAGCTTCATCGCCCTTCACAACCATGGATCTGGAGGGCAAAGCTCTGTAGAACAGAGCCGTTTCATCGGCGTTAAATATGTCCCTCAGCTCATAGCCCTCACATAGAGATTGCAATCAGCGGGACCAGTCGTCAACTACACTGGCATCTACATCAGCGGCTTCACCATGCAGACAAGCACGACAAGCGTACATTGTGTCTAGTCATCCACTTTTCTAACCAGCCATTGGAACCAGAAAATGCACTATGACCCAGCTTTTCAGCGTACACGAGTGCTCTTTCTTGTATCAAACGACTGCTGACGGGAATGTTCCTTGAACGGGCCTCAACAAACCACTCCAGACAGCATGGTCAATGTCGTCAAACTGCACCTTCCTACTCTGATACTTCTGTTTAGGGCCACTCCGGCAAGTCTCCCATTGCCGTCTAATGCTTTTTCTCTCTCTTACCATAGATTGAACTTGCATCTTTCCTACGTCCATCTCAACTGCTACACAGCGACAGCTTTTGCCCTATTCAACTTTTTCAATTACACGAATCTGATGTCCCAGAGTTAGAACCTTGTGCTTCTGAGACATAGCTTCCGACAAGAGTTCACACGTGCACTCAAACAGTTACGGACTTCCCGGATCTGTTCATCAGTATTGAACATGCGCAGAGTCCTGGTTGGTCGCTAAAAGAGGTGCACGTGACACATTTTGGTGGTCGCTGGTCGCGTTACGGAGGTGGTCGCTCATAGGAGATACCTGCTATACAAATTTGGACCGAGCACAGTCAATGTGGTCACAAATAGGAAGTGGTCGCAGATGAGAGGGGTCGCAAATGGGAGGGACTACTGTAGTTCAAAAGGGGATGGAAATGTTAGAATATGTGGCGACTACAAGGTCACCATCAACCCCTATATTGATTTGGATCAATATCCGATGCCGAATCCAGATGACTTGTTTTCGACCTTAGCAGGAGGGAAGAAATTTTCTCGTTTAGATCTCAAACAGGCCTATCAACAGATGTTAGTAGACCCCAGAAGTCAGCAATACCTAACCATTAATACACACAAGGGCATGTTTACGTACACAAGGATGCCATTTGGCATAAGCTCAGCACCCAGTATATAGCAACGAGCTATAGATAACGTTCTATCAGGACTGGACGGAGTCATCTGCTATACCTAGATGATATTCTAATAGTGGGCAACAGTGATGAACAGCATAACCAAAGGTTATTCAAGGTCTTGGAAAGACTGAACCAAGCCAGAATTAAGCTAAAAATGGAAAAATGTGAATTTGACAAGTCTAAGGTAGAATATTTGGGGCATGTGGTGAGTGCAGAAGGCATATCCCCATCTCGAAGTAAGATGGAAGCGATTCAAAATGCACCTGACCCTAGTAACGTGACTGAATTGAAGGCTTTCTTGGGACTTCTAAATTATTATGGGAAGTTCTTACCAACTTTGTCATCGACATTACAACCACTGTATATCTTATTGAAGAAACAGCAACGTTGGAAGTGGTTGGATCAACAGAGAAAGGCATTCCGGCAAGCAAAACAAACACTAGTGAAATTGGACTTACTAGTACATTATGATTTGGGTAAGCCCATCAAGTTAAGTTGTGATGCTTCACCATATGGAGTAGGAGCGTGTCTAAGTCATGTCATGGAAGATGGCACCGAACGCCCAGTCACATTTGCATCACGAACACTAGCTCCAGCTGAGAAGAATTATGCTCACTTATAGAAAGAGGCCCTAGCCTTGATTTATGGAGTACCTGATGGGAAGGAAATTTACGCTAGTAATCGATCATCGACCGCTACTGAGGATTCTAGGAGCTAAGGAAGGACACCAACACAACAGCCAACAACACAACAAACGAAAACACAACAACAGACAACACAACAAACAACACAACAGTCAACAACACAACAGCCAACAACACAACAGCCGACAACACAACAAACAACAACACGGCAGTTAGCAACACAACAACAACAGACTATCTGGACGTCGACTAGTCATCCTAAAGATTATCCGTCTAATGCACATCGGTCTGGTCTGGTAGGAGGGAGTCACAACAGCAAATATCAAATGTGGGTTGCTGGAGGACAATCTACACCTGGAATGAAGAGTATGGCAGAATTTGGAGGACAATCAACTTTGAACAATGAAATGAGAGCTCAAAGAAGTAATGTTCTGGACACTCTGTCTTTCACTGTTATATATGCTGGTACTGGCACTCGTAAAGGGAGTCTAGATGTTGATGGCAGCCATTCACTTGTTTCTCTTGTCAGTATGGTCGCTCCCAGTCCTGACTGGTTTGTAGGCGTTCATGATCTTGATCTGTGTAATGGAGCAACGTGGACACAGTCGATGACTGTTGACTTGTTTCCTTATGATGCAGGAACTGACAGTGGACTGAAATTTGCATCAGCCAACTCTGCAACAAACCCCAGGAGCCGATCTATCGTCTGACAGGAACAAATCCAAACAATGCACAAAGCTCATTCTATGGATATGATCCAGTACCAAGAATGGCAACTCTAGGATTCGTTCTAAGATCCCCAACACCAACTCCTTGCACTCAATGTCCTGGAACTCAAACATATAATGTGAAGTTTACGACACTGTGGACGGAACAGGCATACCCAAGAGAGTATCCTGGTGATGCTCATTGGTCTGGATTAGTGGGTGAAAGTCACGACAGTCGCTACATCATGTGGAATCCAAGTGGCAAGGCGGCACGAGGTATCGAGATTATGGCTGAGACAGGAAAACAATCTATCCTGTTGAGTGAGATGGCAGCACAGGGAAACAACGTTCTTGCAACTATAGCTCTCAGTGGCATTGGAAGTGGGACTGGAAATCGAAGCACAAATTTACGTCTTGATTGTGACCACTCACAAGTGTCTCTAGTCAGCATGATTGCTCCTAGTCCTGACTGGTTTGTTGGAATTCATAGTGTAGACATGTGTAACACAGCTACGTTTGAATGGAGAGACGGAGACACTATCGACTTATTTCCTTACAATGCGGGTACCGACGATGGACTGAAGTTTGACTCAAGCAATGACGACACAAATCCAAAAGGTGACATCACCCGTTTGACTGGATCGATGCCCAATAATGCTCAGAGTTCATTCTATGGATATCAACAACTGCAACGGATTGCTCAAATGAAGTTGACTAAAGGAGCCTGAATAGAATCAGGAAGTAGTCGTGTTATGGCAGGAATCATGACTATATCACATCTGCATGTTTGTTGTTGTTCGTTTTAGTGCATGTGAACACGTAAGCTGTTGGTTGCTGGAACAGCTAGACAATTTGCCGTGCTTGATGTTGCTTGTCAGCTGTTGTCAATCTGCTAACCGTTGTTGTTGTGTTGCTGTTTGGCCATGCATGCATGCACAATGTGCAAACATTTATTGGAAGTCTAAGGCATCAGTATACTGTAATATGGTACATGGTGGATACCCTTGATCAAGTATTGTTATAGTGCCTCAGATTATCAAGACTAATGGCTGCATGGGTATATGTCTACACATATTTTAATGGCACTCTAGCTTCTACACTGCATGCGCAAAACATACATCATGCATGCATGTCATTGTCTGCATGCAACAACTCAATCTGTTTGTGTATTGGTGTTTGTATTTCCTAGAGAGAGTGAGAGACCTTTTCCTGTTGGGTGCATGATGTAACATGATCTAACGGAAAAGCACGTGAGTGTGAAAGACTATCCGTGAGACAGACCCGCCCGTTTTATAATTAGTTTGCATGCTCATTGCGTTCACGTGTAAAACCGTCTAGAAAACACCAGTGTTCACAATGGTGGCGAAAGCAGGGTTGCAAACTCTAATGTCTACTGCAGTACTGATGATCTTGTTGTCTGCTTCTTCTGTTAATGTTTCTGCTGCATGTCTAGGACAAGGGACATATGCCGTCACTTTCCAGACTATCTGGACGTCCGCTAGTCATCCTAAAGATTATCCGTCTAGTGCACATTGGTCTGGTCTGGTTGGAGGGAGTCACAACAGCAAATATCAAATGTGGGTTGCTGGAGGTAAATCTACACTTGGAATGAAGAATATGGCGGAATTTGGAGGACAATCAACTTTGCTTAGTGAAATGAGAGCTCAAGGAAGTAATGTTCTGGACACTGAAGCTTTGTCTAGTATATATCCTGGTACTGGCACTCGTAAAGGGAGTCTAGATGTTGATGGCAGCCATTCACTTGTTTCTCTTGTCAGTATGGTCGCTCCCAGTCCTGACTGGTTTGTAGGCGTTCATGATCTTGATCTGTGTAATGGAACGACGTGGACACAGTTGATGACTGTTGACTTGTTTCCTTATGATGCAGGAACTGACAGTGGACTGAAATTCGCATCAGCCAACTCTGCAACGAGCCCCCAGGAGCCGATCTATCGTCTGACAGGAACGAATCCAAACAATGCACAAAGCTCATTCTATGGATATAATCCAGTACCAAGAATGGCGACTCTAGGATTTGTTCGTACTTCGCTGACAACACCAACACGACAGCCAACAACACAACAACAGACAACACAACAAACAACAACACGACAGTCAACAACAGAACAGCCAACAACACAACAACAGACAACACAACAGTCATCTTCTGTTAACGTTTCTGCTGCATGTCTAGGACAAGCGACATATGCTGTCACTTTCCAGACTATCTGGACGTCGGCTAGTCATCCTAAAGATTATCCGTCTAGTGCACATTGGTCTGGTCTGGTAGGAGGGAGTCACAACAGCAAATATCAAATGTGGGTTGCTGGAGGTAAATCTACACTTGGAATGAAGAATATGGCGGAATTTGGAATACAATCAACTTTGCTTAGTGAAATGAGAGCTCAAGGAAGTAATGTTCTAGGCACTCTGGCTTTGTCTGTTATATTTCCTGGTACTGGCACTCGTAAAGGGAGTCTAGATGTTGATGGCAGCCATTCACTTGTTTCTCTTGTCAGTATGGTCGCTCCCAGTCCTGACTGGTTTGTAGGCGTTCATGATCTTGATCTGTGTAATGGAACGACGTGGACACAGTCGATGACTGTTGACTTGTTTCCTTATGATGCAGGAACTGACAGTGGACTGAAATTCGCATCAGCCAACTCTGCAACAAGCCCCCAGGAGCCAATCTATCGTCTGACAGGAACGAATCCAAACAATGCACAAAGCTCATTCTATGGATATAATCCAGTACCGAGAATGGCGACTCTAGGATTTGTTCGTACTTCACTGACAACACCAACACGACAGCCAACGATACAACAAACGAAAACACAACAACAGACAACACAACAAACAACAACACAACAGTCAACAACAGAACTACCGACAACACAACAGTCAACAACACAACAGCTGACAACACAACAAACAACACAACAGCCGACAAGACAACAGCCGACAACACAACAAACAACAACACAAACAACAACACTACAAACAACAACACAACAGTTAACAACACAGCAACCAACAACACAACAGTCAACAATAAAGCAGTCAACAACACAACAGCCGACATCACAACAAACAACAACACAACAGCCAACAACACAACAGCCGACAACACAACAACAAACAACAAAACAACAAACAGCAACACAACAGCTAACAACACAACAGCTAACAGCACAACAGCAGACAACACAACAACAAAAAACACAGCAACCAATACAACAGACAACACAACAGACAACACAACAGACAACAGTACAACAAACAATATCAACGACACTGTCACAACAAACAACAACACAGCAAACACCACAAGCAACTACTTCTATACCAACACAAACACCTAACACAACAGACACACCTACCGCATCTCAACCAACAGAAACTACGTCTGCATCAAATACAAACACGCCAAGAACAACCACACAACACCAAACAACATCAACACCAAGACAAGGACAATCAGCAGCTCCGTCTCGCGGCTGTACCGGCCAAGCAACATATCAAGTCACGTTCAAAACACTGTGGACAAGAGACCGTTTTCCAAAAGATTTCCCTTCCAGTGCCCATTTTTCAGGTCTAGTCGGTGCTAGTCACAACAGCGAGTACACCATGTGGAGACAAGGACAAACAGCCACCAGAGGAATAGAAACAATGGCTGAACTCGGCAAGCAAGTTGTGCTGCTACTAGAATTCGAACAACACGGCAATAACATGCTGGAGTATCTAGCATTTAAAGGGATAGGACAAGGTGAGGGACAACGGAGTGGCACAATCGATGTGGACAATGCACACCGTCTTGTCTCTCTAGTCAGTATGATTGCTCCGAGTCCGGACTGGTTTGTGGGAATCCACGACGAAAACATGTGTGACAATTCAGGCTGGGTAACGTTCCGTACGTATGAGCTATTTCCATACGATGCGGGCACTGATAGTGGACTCAAGTTTCTGTCACCAGATGTTGACACACAACCAAAGGAAGGTGTTCACCGTCTAACCAACTCGGTACCAAACATCACTGATAGTTCGTTCTATGGTACCAATCAAGTGCCACACATTGCAACTCTCACCTTCAATCTGATGAGCGTGAAGACATCTGGAGCGGCTCACGAAACGTCGAGAGTAGCACACGTTGTTGCTGTCCTGTTAGCAGTGGCAGTTTTCGGGCAAATGTGGACATACTGAGATATCAATATACACAACATACACAGACGTATACATCTAGTGCGATAATTAGTTTACAATTTGGTATGCTGTTTGTGTTTACTAGATAATTGATATCAATGTAAACCATTGTCATATGTTTGGCATTTAGTACGTTATAATCTCGTTTCTGTCACGTACGATTTTTATATACAAAGGACTAGATATTGATGCATGACATGTATACCTAAAGTTTGATTAGTCTGTCACCTGTCAATTCATTTCTCAGTTGTATATGCATCAATCTGTCTACGACACTTAGAAAATCTATGGTTAGGTTGTCAGTTTGATATTGATATACATTCATGCATTCATGTGTCTAATTGCTCATGCAGTTGCATGTCAGTCAAAATATATGAATTGAATAAAAATGTTTAATTAAACATACTTTGTACTAGCTACATGTTACTGTGTACAGATAACCTTTGTATACACTGTATATGTTATGCGCAAAGCATGCATGCATGGACAAACCGTAGATTACTAGTTTTTTTCCGGGTAATTTTGAGGGTTAGGGTTAGAGGCCAGGGTTAGGGTACGGGTTACGTGTTAGGGTTATAGAATGAGGGTGAGGGTGAGGGTGAGGGTTAGAGTTACGGTTATAGGGTTATAAGGTTATGGGTTAGAGTTACGGGTTAGGGTTACAGGACCATATCCAGGAATTTTTGAAAGAGAGGGTTCACCTGCATGGTAGCAGTTATTTATAGCATTACTAATTTTCTTTTTTCTAATGAAATTATATAAAATTATTGAACCACGCCTATTGAAAAAGAAGGGGTTGCAACCCCTGAACCCCCTCTGGATCCGGCCCTGGGTTAGGGCTTGCATGGGTTATAAGGTTATAGGGCTATATGCATGGTTGTACAGGGTTAGGGTTAACGTTAGGATTAGAATTTAGTGTTAAGGTTAGGGCTAGGCCTAGAGGCCCAATATAGGGTTATGAGTTAGGGTTAGTGTTAGAATTAGGGTTAGGGCTGGAGTTTGGGTTAGGTATACACGGTTTGTCAATCCATATGGTTTATACATGCATGCATGCACATCTCTTTATTATGTCTACATTAACATCCCCACCCAACATTCCCAACAACCCATTCAACTACAAACATGTATCCATGCACTATCGCTAAATTCAAACGTTATAAACCAACCAAGCATATAATATGCATGACTATATAATTTGTCAAATAATATGTTGTGTTAAAGACTTTGATAATGGCACGTGATTTATTGCAGTAATCTCCATGCTATATAGCTTAGACTAAGTGTATGGTATTGAGAGACCGAGAGTTTCAAAAGCAAGCGTATGTATCGATATATCACCATCTACAGCATTGTTAGTATACGTCATTGTATCTTGGAAATACAGACCTATTGAGTGCCCATTATTAATATCATCAGTTTTGTATATTTAAATATCACAATCAATAACAACAAACAAATGAAAAACAGATAACAAATTGTATTCAAACATAAAGGCCCGCACTTTCTTCACAAGCTAGTCTGCATCCCCATCATTGACAGAATCGTCTGTACAAACGAGCATTCAACGTACACAGTGACTCAAAGAAAAGAAGACAGTGAGTGTATTGCGTTTACCTGGGTGAGCTCAAAATGAGGATCGGACAGTCTTTCTGCCACATTGAAGTGATCGAC
>NC_085099.1:202112-207112 GCF_963422355.1 Corticium candelabrum | reverse complement strand
GTAAGAAATACACCAATCAGCACATCGACTATGATATCTAACACGTGCAAAGCAGGATCTGCTGTCACTCCGCGGATGAAACTCACCATAACTCAAGCTGGCTATCAACGTGAAGCAAACGCGCATGCCTAGAAAATGTAGACACGTAATTGTGTAAGGTAGGTCACATGGTTACTCATCACGTGATTATGTGAGGCAGGTCACATGGTTAATGATCACGTGATGCAGTTAGTCACGTGATTTCTGTTATTTGTTCAAAATGGATCGTCCAAAGCTTGTTGCCGTTCACGCACCGCCTGGTGGTGTGAAGGAAGTGCAGTTGAAGACATACCGCAAACAGTTGAAAGACAACGTGAAATCGATGCTCGACAACTTCACTTCGATCGTTAAATCAGCTCAAATAGAAGACGAAGGCTCGCAAGTATTGGACAGCACACAGTGTGCACAAGACGCCTACGAGATGTCAGTCAGAGCGGCGAACATTGTAAGATACGGAAACTTTCGAATTCAATATGAAAATTACAAATAGAAATGAAAATTAGCTATAAATACGAAAAATTAAAATTAAAATATTTGCATAAAATTTTATAGTTGTAAAATATTACTACCACAAAGCATAAAATAAGGGGCTTAAGAATGGGCTTAGCGCGCGTTAAGGGGCGTGATTAGGTAACGCACGTTAACTATTTGAATGACAGCAATAATTAATTGCACATGCGCACAAACTTTGGGACTACGTGGGCCACAAACGTTTAGGCATTTTTTATTTGTAGGTGAGGTCTGGAGAGTCATTGCTGAATCTCGTGTCTAATCTAAAGGAATATCTTGTACTGAATGACTTTCCATCACTCAACGAGTCTATTAGTCGTCGAAGGTTACAGTTGCAGCAGATGCAGTCGAAAACGGAGAGAAGTCTCAGGCAACTCAGAGACGACGTTAGTGCACAGCTTTATGAGATGGAGACTGCATACTACTCGTCACAATACAGACGTGGATATGATGCTGATGATGAAGGTTCTGATGTAAGACATAAACAAGGTGAAGAGGCGATAGCCATGCAGTAGCTAGAGCATTATATGTGGATGTATGATGTTGAGTAGTCGTTAATTAATTAATTAAAGTGATTGGGTAAGATGTAGTGCTACAGTGCGTTAAACATGTTTTGTTGGTAGGACAATATTATCTTATTAGGAAATACATTAATATGCAAATTTTGTCACGTGGCACGTGCTGCATTCGATCAAGTTGTTGTGGTTTTCTGCTAGAATCTAGATGAGCGTGTACAAATGCTGTACAATATACTAAAAGGCTAGAAGTTGATTTACAACGATTCTGTTTCTTCCTTGATAAGTTTAAGGAGCTTTCTCATTGATAGTGGTTTTAGTGGTAACTTATCTGCCATAGTCATGTGGTTCCAATCGATGCTGTTGTATCTCTTCATTTGGCTTTTTTTGAATTTCTGTCTGAATGAGTCGTCTAGTTGCAGGTTCCATATGGCAGTCAGTAGTGCTCGTCTTGCAGCAAGACCTTGTCCGGCTATGATTAGTTTGTTTACTGTGAAGGGCGGTGTTTCTGTTTCTTTGCTAAATTGGAGTTCGTCGACTCTTCTGGCCAATTCCATTAGTTTTGTTGCGTAACACGTTAAGACTGTCTTGTGCAAGAGGAACTGAGAGTGCGGATCTAGCATTGCCCATTCAACGAGATTTGATATTTCATGTTTTGTCAGAGGGTTCTTGAGGTTGCTCACTATGTCCTTTACAACTCGGGATGCCGTGTCCTTACGTCTTTCTTCTACTTTCCAATTGCCATTCACATTGTCTGTACTCTCAACTGGCTGTGTGATTGCTTTAACTTGTTTACCATACGCCATCAAGGCGTCAGCCACTTCAGGAATCTCTTGATTTGTTATAGGAGATGTTAGCAATTTATTTAGCTGATGAGTATTGTACCTTGTATTAAATAGATGCAGCTCCTTCATTATTCTCGTTGCAGGATTGCTTAGTCTTTTCCATTTGCCTTCGTCTTGATTGGTCAAATTCACATGTATTGTATTGTGAGTAGCAACTATTCTTTTCCTTCTACCCAACAAGTTGTTTGTCTGTGCAATGAACTTGTGACATTGTTCAAGTAGATTCGAGATTTCACGAAGCAGCAACTTTGTTTTTGACTGCCTTGACTTTGTTTTCTTCTTTTGTAATTCTCTTTCACTCTTTCTTTGCAGCTTGAACTTCAGTTCATTTAGTTTTTTTAGAAGTGACTTACCTCTTGTTTGCATGTTCAGGAGTGTACCAAATGTGACTTGATTGTTTGCTTTGTGAATCGTATTGATGGGCATGTGAGCTACTTTGACTTTCTTCCTATTGTGATGCTTCCTGCTTGCACCTCCAGACTTTCTGTGTTCGTATGATCTTTTTGTTCTTTTCTTTCTATTTGCACTAGCATGGGTTTGTGGGCTGAGTTGTTCCAGCATTTGTACTTGCTGATTGTTTCTATTTGTATCCCCAGATGTAGTTTTATTGTAATTAAATATCTGCAGAGAAATTACGATCAATTGCTTGAATGCTTGCAAAGAGAACGAAATTTGTTAACATTACAACAAATATAGAAGAGAAAGACAAGCAAGAGCCAATAATTATATGCTACAGAGTAGTACAGTATCAGGATGTTAATTAACCAACAATTATAGTCTCATGAGTGTTACTGCTATTATTTCAATACAACAGAGAATGTGAGGTACATCATGAAGCAAATCACTCCAGAAGTAGCTTGTCGTGTGATGCTATGTGTACAGTTCCTGTTGTACAAGTTTGATAACTTGGTTGAGTGTTGGTGGCTGCTGAGGCAGCAAGTTAAAGATTAAACGTCTCATTTGTCTAAAGTAAACGTCCGTTTCTTGACTCGTTTGATATTTCTTCCTTACAAAGTCGTCATCATCAAGAGCTTCCAGGGCATCTACAATTGCTTCTTTCATGGCACTGGCCATTCTTGATCGAGTCACTGCAAACAATCCCCTCACTAGTTCTTTCATTGATGGTTTCATGACTTTGATACTTTCGGCTAAAGTGAATAGTTTCTCTGCATATGATCGTAGTGCCACACTGTGCAGCAAGTAGTCAGTAGCATTTCCATCAGACTTTGCCCAGAAAATCACAAACATGACTTCGAACCGAGTCTTGTGGCTTTCCAGTTTATTTATCATTTCACTAATCATTCTAGATTCTCTTGATTTTCGTTTCATTTCAACACAAGACTTCTCACTTGCTAGAGTTTCTTCAGACTCAACTGGGTACGTAATATCTCTAATCTCAGCAGCATAATCAGTCAAAACGTTTGCCAGTCTAGCAGGTGCATGTAAACCATTGAGGGGCACAGATGTTAGAACACGACTAACACGGACACATGCTTTCTTGAGCAGCTCGAGATGTTGCAGCACACGCACAATAGAATACTGACCATTGGCATACATTCGCTGTTGCTGAGAATGAAGCAATTTGCACTTTTGTTGACGCACTTTGGTGTTGAATTGTTTTACATTGTCTGTGCCATCTTCATTACACTTTGGTATCGTATTCAGGTTTTGTGCAGCAAATGCTCTTGTTATTCTCGTATGGAGTCTATTGATTTGTTTACCTTCTTGTGGTTTCTTATGTCTTGAGTATTGCATTTGTTTTGATGATGTCTGCACAAAAGATGCGACAGAAATCATCAAAAGATGCATCATGCAGTTTAGATCAATCAATAAGGTAATAAGTCTAGTAATATAATAATATATTAGTTGACCCATGCAGCATAAGCATGGAAAATTATTTACAATATTTAATTATAATCGAAATAACTAATTATGATTATACAGTAGATCTCAATTAGTATACTTTATATGCAACATCATAATGACACACACACGTGCGCGCGCACACACACACGCACGCACACACACACACACACACACACACAAATCAGGATTTCAATTTCATATTAATTTTTGAGTCAACAAACAGATAGATTGATTGAAGAGAGATGAGTAATGGAATAGAGAAAATGGTAAACAACAATGTCTAGTTGAAAACACACAGTTGTATGCAAGTTACTTACATTCGATGTTTGTATGGTTATGTTGGTGTTGTGTAGTTGAGCAGTTCTCTGTGAGTCATGATCTATGCAGCACACACGTAATAGGCACACTTCACAATACGACACACATACACACACACACACACACACACACACACACACACACACACACACACACACACACACACACACACATGCACACACACACACATGCACACACACACACACACACACGGACACACATGCACACGTACGCACTCACACACACACACACACACACACACACACACACACACACACGCACACACACACGCACACGCATGCACTCACACACACACACACACACACACACACACACACACACACACACACACACACACACACAAGTCGTCAACCTACTAGATTTGGATGTGGAGTTTGGAGCTCGAGGCAGCACACGAACGTCACACAAAACACAAGAAGTCACATTAATATTCCTACAGCCCAACACAACAATCAACACACTAACTACACGTACAGCAACACTCTATATGTCTTTCTCTCACCGACATTTCTCCACTTCAACACATGCATCGCCTAATAGACAATAATTAGATGGACACTTTCCAATCAAATGATCACAGCACCTTGAGCTGCTTACTGATTGGCAAAACATTAAAATTTTAACATTACAAATTGACACTGACGTCATCAAACAGCCGCAAGAGACATACCAAGTAGAACAGACCAAAGCAATGTGAATGCCTTGCAGTATAATAGAAAGTTTGTGCGGAATGCTGCTCTGACAAAGTCTTGGTAGTTCATGATAATTTATGGGTATACTAGCTCATTGTTTACAAATTATTGATTTGTGACGTCATAGAGTGAATATAATGTTTATGTCACGTGACAACTTTTGACTGATGCCTGCGTGCTGTGCACTGCCAAAA
>NC_085099.1:177112-197112 GCF_963422355.1 Corticium candelabrum | reverse complement strand
AGCAAAATCAAGAAAGAGGAAGACAGCTGCTCAGACTGTTGGTATGTATAGTTCTGTATTCATAATTTTGTCTGTGAATGTGAGGGGATGGAAATTTAACCAGCAGGCAAGAGGAAGAGGCCAGACATTTTTAGTTTGGAAGATCCAGAATTTGAGTTGGAGTTCACTGGCAAGCAAGGTTTGTTAGTCTTGTTGCTACCCTGCAACAAATGCATATATTGATAGCATTGTCAGTAGGATGGCGCTCAGATTACGAAAAGTGGTCAGCTGAAACGTGTGATGCCACATCTCCAGCCAGCAATGATACTTGTAAAGAGATACGCCAGGAAGAGTCGTTGTTTGTGCATTCTGACTCTGCTGGTATGTCCATGCATGCATTCTTTGCAGCAAAAGTTAAATCAACTATATTATATCCCAAGCTAGATTTGTTGACTTTCTATAAGTTTTGATGCTTGAATTAAGTGAGGGGCATACAGAAAGTACGTTGTAGATATTAATAGTAAGTTCATGTTAATTCTCATACAGAGCTTGTATAATTACTGAACATTAACTGTTTGTACGAATTGAATAGTTGTTGGATGCATGATTAGAACAAAAGTACATTGGTTGATACGTGAGATTGTCAGTATCCTAGCTAAGCTTGGTAACTGCATGCATGTTCATGCATGCTATAATGAATGGAATGTTAACAGATTGGTTGTGTATTGTTTCTTGCTGTGCCATATAGACTCACCAACAATAAAGAGCCTGGCGGCAGAAATAGATTACGTGAAAAATGTTGTTATAAGAATTGAAGAGAAATTTGACAAATTGGCTTCGTCTAATTCGTTTTCAATGGCATCGCGTCAGGTAATTGGTATTTCTGTATATACAATTATAGCTAAGTAACCGTTAGTTAGTTAGATAATTAATATACTATATACCATTATAGCTAAGTAACCGTTAGTTAGTTAGATAATTAATATACTAGTAGAGATCTACCATTAGTTATTGTATTGTAGGTTTCACACAGTGGAACCAAAAAAGAAACAGAAGAGTCTCCTGTGAGTTGCTCATTTGTCATAAATTAATGCAGAAATGAATGTAATATATTGCTCTGCAGGTGAAGTACAAAGACATTGTGTTAACAGATATCCCGTGCTCCCCATCTTCTCCACAGAAGTATGCGAGGAAGCTATTAGATGAAGTGTACACGAAGGAAGAGATGGCGTCAGGTCTATTTAATAAAATAGGCTTCAGTACAAAAGAAGTTCTTTCTCCGACAAGAAAGACCCTTATCTGGAGTAAGTGTTATTTGTATCAAAGAGGTGATAGATGTGTTTGCATGTGTGCATGCACACAAGTACATGCATATACACATGTTTCTATCTTACTATATGTAAAATGGGAGTGACAGTAACTGATCCTGAGAGACTGTGTAAATTCTTGATCTAGATAGTTGTTAATGTTAACTGTTGTTGCATCTTTGTTGTTATACTAATGTGTGTGTGTGTGTGTGTGTGTGTGTGTGTGTGTGTGTGTGTGTGTGTGTGTGTGTGTGTGTGTGTGTGTGTGTGTGTGTGTGTGTGTGTGTGTGTGTGTGTGTGTGTGTGTGTGTGTGTGTTTATATTTATATTTATATTTATACACACATTTTTATTTTACACTACCCCAATACTCCAACTTCCCTCCCAACATCTCTCCCAAGTCAAGTAGGCAAATCCCAACTACGAACATCTAAAACTTCTCATTTGCACACGTGCATGTAACATCTTGGCGTTGTAGCACCATACTTTTACAGACAACTTTTCTAATATGTTCTTGAAAGCTCGAGGAAACGGCATCCCTCTGATTGATGATGTCTTCGAACGTACTCCTTTCAAAGTCTTTGGAGTGAAAGATGATATGAAGCCCAGAGATTCAAAAACTAGTGGGTAGAATAGACCACCTGCTGTGGTAACATTGGCTTCATGCCTGGGCATCTTTTTCACATTCTGCTGCTTCTGCATGCTGCTGCACAAGGACTTATCTCTGCTTTCAATATATAGGAAGCTGTAAAGAGTTATGGATTGTAACATCGAAATATCCAGGTTAACCATTCATGAAATCTGGAGATACATGTACGCCTCCTGGTCTGCTTGAATCATAGCCTGAGCAGTTCTGTTCTTTTTTGACAAGCAAAGCTTGGAATATTACTTCACAAAGAGCAATGTGACGTTGAATATGTAGCAGCTAGACCTCTAGGGCAGCTGATTAGATGGTCACCAAACGAATCGATTGTCGCGCCACAACAGCATAAAACAGAAGATGGTGGAAGAGAAAATATTGGAATGCCGAGTCATGTCCGGATCGCAATTACGAATTCACGCGGAGGAATGGCGAGGCCTAGATTGGGGTTAGGTAATGCCCGCAACCAACCCTCGCTTGGTTTGACGAAATTGGGTTCAGACTAGCTTTGTCTCTTAGACTCTCATTTATCATTAAGGAGTTGAAAGATTGTAATGTATCTATTTCTGAATATTCTGCTAAGAAGCTGTGTTGAGATCCAAAGTATGCATTGCAGGTAAACTTTCAAGAATACTGTACGCTTCATTTTTGTCTTGAACTTGAAAATCAGGACAAAATTCCTCTTCAACAAATTCGGTGTTCGAATTGCCTTCCTTTCTTAAGAGACTTTGAATCAACTTTTGTGTGGTATTGCAACTTCCTATGAAAGCTGCTGATGATCGAGGTTAGTGCTTGTCTGAGACCAAGACCTCCTGTGTCAACTGGTAGTGTGGCTTGGAGCCACAAGGAATCTGGAATAGATGAGCAAGTTATTAGTTCAAGAGATTGTCTCAAACCCCTGTCAAAACGAGAAATTCACTGTCTGTCAGACCAGGCATTACAGTCCGCAAAAGGTGATTAACGTTACAGACACTCAAGCAACTGCACAAAAGGTGTAATTCAACCTGGGGGTTGTCTATGTCGTTGAGATGTGATTGAATATCGAGGACTTTGTCTATCTGCTTAGTGACCATATTTTGAAAGAAACTATCTGACCCATGGACTGGTGAACCGAGCAATTCCAATCCATCAGTACGCCTATGAATTTCAGTAGGAAATTGAAAGAACGTATTGTCCCTGATGGCCAATAAATCTCGCATTTATCCAAATTGAGGTGAAGACCGAATCAAGGACCTTTTGCTAAGAATGATTCTACTATATATATATATAAGAAAGAGTCTTGAAGGAATAGCTAACTGCTCTCTTTCTGAAAATTCGTGGAAACAGGCCACACTGCCAATTCGTTTGGGCGGTCTTCGTTTGAGGGAAGCCTGCAGAAGTGCCCCTGCATCTTACCTTGCCAGTTGTAACTCCACTCGTCAATTGATATGTTGGTTCCATTCTCTGCTTCCTCAGTTGAAAGTGTCATTTTCCATTGTAAACGAGCACACTTTTCCAGGAGAGCAGGTTGCTCATGAACGTCTATGTCAAAGTATTCCAGACACAGCTCTTAAGACTGAAATGACCAGTCAAAAAAGTTTGCAGAGTAGGCTGGATTCTGATTTAAGTTCTTCCCTCAAAGATTCTGCTAGTATTCGAGATCGCGCTAGACTGAACACCATTTCTGGCCAACATGCTGGTGCATGGTTGCAGGCATTGCCAAACCTAAGCCTCGGCCTCGCCATGCCCAGCAAAGAATTTATTGTTGCTTTGAGAGTCTGGTTGGGTATTCCAATCTTCAACTTGCCTTCTGATGCCAAGCGCTGTACATGTGGTGCAATCATTGACAAATTCGGTGATCATGTATTGGGTTGCAACCAAAGCAGAATCTGAGAATGAAGCATCACAATGCATCTGTGAAGTAGTCTTCAATGCACTCCTAGTGGATGATTCTCGTTGTCGTCGAGAAATGCGATGCAGTAGCACAAGCAATTCAAGACATGGTGATATTTTTCACCCGAATTTTGAACATCGTCTTCCGACATATTTCGACTCGACCGTCCGAAACTCCTTACAGCCATCCTACCTTGTTCAAGCAGCCACTTGTCCAGAGGCAGCGGCTGCAGCAGGAGAGATTGAGAAACATCAGCGGCATGATGCGATGGTTTTGAACACTGGAGGTATTTTTCATCCCCTCGTGGTGGAGTCTTTAGGATTATGGACACCGAACAGTTTACAAGTACTTAAAATTATAGCACGAAGGGCTTCTTTTCTGAACAATGCTGGTATCAGTAGATTGGTTTGTAATTTGCATCAGCAACTGTCTGTAAAGCTATGATTATACAATATGCTAAGATGGTGTTATGTAGAATAGCTTTAGATAGTAGAGTTGATCCCAGTTGGGATCTGTAAGAAGTATAAATATATACATGTCTAATATATATATATATTGTGTGTGTGTGTGTGTGTGTGTGTGTGTGTGTGTGTGCATGTGTGTGTGCATGGATGTGTTCGTGCATTTGTCGTGTGTGTGTGTGTGTGTGTGTGTGTGTGTGTGTGTGTGTGTGTGTGTGTGTGTGTGTGTGTGTGTGTGTGTGTGTGTGTGTGTGTGTGTGTGTGTGTCGTCAAGGTGTCTATAAATGCACCACTCAATGTGCTAGTTATTGCAAGCTTAATTGTTGTTTGAGGTAGAGTGCACCGGCTTAATTATAAGCTGCTTGACACAATGATACCTACACTAGTGGCAGTTAGCCTGCAACAGCTAGCTCTGTTAATTGTTTAAGAAATAGCTTTTTTTGGCTCTGCACATGCAATCACTTCTTCTAGCTAAAATTAAAACAGTTGTGCATGCAGTCTTATGTTTCAATAATGCATTTATTTATGTGATATTTCACAATCACGTACCTGCAGATGCATGGCTTATATGTAATATGCCCCAGTATATGCTTTTTTGTACAATTATCATTTATGAAAGCAATAAAATAGCTGCTTATCCAAAATGTTAGTCTAAACTTAACAGTTTCGAAACATGTACCTGTAGTTGCATGGGACCGGGTTGGTCATGCAGCTATATTATGGTAAAATAATTAAATTAGAATGCCTGGAGCTCTCTATTTGTAAGGCTCCAAGGGAGCATGTATTACTGCAACATATATACCAAGAGCTTTATCGTATCACTCTGGGTGACAGCTAGACAACTGATATATACAAGTTAGGAACATCTTAATTAAAGAAACACTACTATTTGCAGACCAGCAATGCATGTATGAATATTATCATATAGACATGCACTAGCTATATATACCATATTTTATTGTGAGGATTTGATATTACTGTATGTATTTGCATATTGATCACTGTTTCTGTTTGATATATAATATAGAATGCCTTGAGAAGAAATACAAGGAGGCATTCTTGAAAACAGCCACACCTGCGATCAACGAGAGTCTGAACCAAAAATGCAGGGACGCGAAGAAGCATATCAAGAGAAAAATCATACCACAAGTGCAGTCTAAACGTGACAACTACTGCAGTTCTAGTGACAGCAGCTGAGCTATATATAGTTAAATGCAGCTGTTTCATGTTGTGTTATATGCATATGTATGGAAAAATATATATATATATATATATATATATATATATATGAATTTGATGTGCACTATATATTAATTTATTAATTGGCACACGCGTACATCCAAATGAATTTTCTTACTAAGATCCCAGGCCAGCAAGAAGATCCAAGATCCCGTCAGGAAATTGACAGAAATTGGCAATTAATTGACAGTTTCCTATCAAGATCTTAGAATCAAGATCTTGCAGGATCTTGGCGGGATCCCGGCCAAGAACTTCGACCTGGGTGTGTGTGTGTGTGTGTGTGTGTGTGTGTGTGTGTGTGTGTGTGTGTGTGTGTGTGTGTGTGTGTGTGTGTGTGTGTGTGTGTGTGTGTGTGTGTGTGTGTGTGTGTGTGTGTGTGTGTGTGTGTGTGTGTGTGTGTGTGTGTGTGTGTGTGTGTGTGTGTGTGTGTGTGTGTGTGTGTGTGTGTGTGTGTGTGTGTGTGTGTGTGTGTGTGTGTGTGTGTGTGTGTGTGTGTGTGTGTGTGTGTGTGTGTGTGTGTGTGTGTGTGTGTGTGTGTGTGTGTGTGTGTGTGTGTGTGTGTGTGTGTGTGTGTGTGTGTGTGTGTGTGTGTGTGTGTGTGTGTGTGTGTGTGTGTGTGTGTGTGTGTGTGTGTGTGTGTGTTGACTTGTGACTGGCTGAAGCAGCCATTGCATGCAGAGATGAATAATCTTGTTGGTTTTTATTTCATTGAACTTGGACTGTTGGAGAATATTTTTGCAGTAGTCATTGTCTTATCAGGTCGTCTTCATTTTCTATTTTCTTTTCTCTTGCAGCATGTGTACAGTGTGATGGAGGAATAATGATAATAATACATTCTTGTGTATGCAGTGGGGATGGACAGGTTTGATTGTGGCAGCAGTGAAGGGATTTGATGATATAGTGAATATACTTTTGAAGACCAAAGAGACTAGTGTGATGAAGGGAGATTGGGTGAGTTTGAGTATTGAGAGGTTGAGTTGATATTGTGGTGTCTGTTGTGCATGTATTAAACATATTTGTGAGTGTAATGCATTGATTTTGCTATTGTTTGTGTTTGTGTGTTGATCATTCTATTGAATGTCTCATTGTGTGTTGAATGGAATGTCTGTTGCTTTAATATATTTTAACATAAACACTCTCTCACTATCTTATCAGTTTCTTCTTTACTCGGGGGGGGGGATGACAGCCATCCATCTTGCTGCAGCGAATAATCACGTGACCATTGTAGAGAGACTTTTGTCTTGTTCTGTTCCTGTTGATATCAATGATAATGATGGTTGTACACCACTGTGGGATGCTGCCTATCGTGGTTGTGTGTGTTGTGTTGATGTTCTCCTAAAACATGGAGCGAGTCCCCAACATGAGAGGTGATGCATTCAATATCCTTCAGTCAATAATATTACTAACGTGATGTCATTGTGGGATAGTAAGAGTGGATCACCACTGGTAATTGCCAAGGTAAAAGGTCACAGTGATGTGGTTGAGATGATGGAAGAAGCCATAAGATGTAAGTGAAAGAAACAATTAATTTGTGTTTTTGTTTTTTCTTCTTTTGATTTAATGTGATGATTTTGGTGTGAGGTTAGATTGATATTGTTGAATGATTTGCTTGTTATCTTGTCTGTGGAGCTATTGTAGTGATGTGCTGCTTTTGATCTTCTCACTTCTTTTCCTCTCAACATTTGGGTTGAGGTGATGTGTCTGCTTGTTTTATTGTGTGTTGTATGTCTGTGTGTCTGTCCATTTCCATTTGTCAATCAAATCAGTTAATGAGTTAATAATATTTTCCTGTTGTCTTCTCCTGTACATATCTGTATGTTTATCTTTTTGCACACTCGTGTGTAAATTATTATTTGTTTGTCTTTTGTTAATTTTTATCTGTTGGTCATGTTGGACAAATTGTTGTTGCTTGTTGTTTTAATTAAATTACCTTTGTGTGTGCGTGTGTGTACATTATTTAAGTTAAGTTGTCTTTTCTCTTACAGTGAGATCTCATCCGTATATTGAGGGTCATGTGTCTGTTATGAGACATCAATATGAAGAGAAAGTAATGTGACATTTTCATCTCTAGTTGTCTGTTTGCCAAGTTGTGTTTGTGTTGCATAGATTGCTGAACTGGAGAGTGAAGTGGAGAAGATGAAAGAAGAATTAAGACAATCATCCCTGGTCCATGAGAGTGAAAGAACAAGACTGAGTAACGAAATCCAACGGAAACAGAAGGAAATACGACGTCTCAGAATGTCAGCAGCTGATAGAGTAGGACAAGCACACACATTGTCCACATGTACAGTAGCATGACATTTGCCTTTCATTCTTTTTATTTTGTACTGATTGAGTTGGATTTGGATATAAATAATACAATCTGAAACTTGGTTGTCGTTGCAGTCACCAGGTAGCAAATGTGTGTGTGTGTGTGTGTGTGTGTGTGTGTGTGTGTGTGTGTGTGTGTGTGTGTGTGTGTGTGTGTGTGTGTGTGTGTCTGTGTGTGTCTGTGTCTGTGTGTGTGTCTGTGTGTGTCTGTGTCTGTGTGTGTGTCTGTGTGTGTGCATGTGATTTCTATTTCATCAGCGAATCTTCTTTGAGTTTGCAATCCTGTCCATCACTTCCAAGTATTATAAATTCATCTAATTCTTGTTTTTATGCAGAATGTATCATGCGTGCTGTCAGTGTTCTTGCTTGTGATCAGTGGAGTGACGTTGGTCTTGAGTTAGGCTACACAACAAGTTCTCTCAAATCACACACTAAAGGCATTGCCGACGATTGCAGCAAACTGCATTTCATACTGAGAAAAAAAGGCGAATCTGTTGGTAGCAGCAAAGTTGTTGGTATCATCTTGTCTGCTTGCCAGCAGATTTCCATGCCAATTTGTGCTGCTGCAATAAGAGATGAGGTGGTTAGACGTCAAGAGAGACCGAGAACACAGAACGGTGGACAATAGAATAATTGACTTTGTCACTTTGTTGTTTGCATGGCTGATCATATGGTTTATTGTTGATGTGAGCAAGTGATGTTTTCCATTTTAGAAGAAACACATCTTTCTTGTTTGTACTGCTACATGCGTTCTTCTTTTGTTTTTACATTCATGGTTATGTGTTAATTAACAAACACAAAGACAGACACACAAATAGAGAGACAGACAAACGAACAGACAGACAAACAGAGAGACAGACAGGCAAACAGACAAACCGACAGACAGACAGACAAACAGACAGACAAAAACCACCAACAGACAAATTTAATAAAAATATTATATTAAATACAATTAATTAATATATTACAATAATATTATTGCCGAACGTAGTTAAAATTCTGAAATCAAAAACACATCCTGGAACTTACAATGCTATATCACGTGATAACCTCATTCTCCCGGATAAGTTGCAATGGCCTACCAACAGCCATACCAGCAATACAACCAGTACCAACAACCTGCCGCAGCGCCACCTCCCGGCGCCCCAGACCAACAATTTCTCTGGACAGTATTTCAGAGGTATGTTTAGCAGCGCATTAGTGCGTCAATAAGTCATTCTGTTGTCAGTGATTTTCTCACTTTGTTTTGCATGAAGAGTTGACAAGGACAGGAGTGGACAGATAACGGCAGATGAGTTGCAGTCTGCTCTGTCGAATGGTTAGTGTAGGATGCGTCTGATTGTAGTCTGTTGTCTTGTATTTGCCAGTAGATGTGCGTCAGTGTGTGGTGTGTATCTGTCTGTCTGTCTGTCTTTCTGTCTGTCTGTCTGTCTGTCTGACTGTCTGTCTGCCTGTCTGTCTCTGTCTGTCTCTGTCTGTCTGTCTGTCTGTCTGTCTGTCTGTCTGTCTGTCTGTCTGTCTGTCTGTCTGTCTGTCTGTTTCTTTGTCTGTCTGTCTGTCTTTTGTCTGTTTTTCTGTCTGTCTGTCTGTCTGTCTGTTTGTCTGTCTGTCTGTCTGTCTGTTTGTCTGTCTCTGTGGGTTGTCTTGAAATATCGTATATCATATTAGCTTGGTTGTTATGTGCTACTGTTAATTAATTAATGTGTGACTGTGTCACGTGTTAGGGACTTGGACTCCATTTAATCCTGAAACCGTTCGACTAATGATTGGTATGTATGCTGTTTATTCTCTACTGTTTATGTGCCTTACTACAGTTGGCTAAGATTTGGCCATCTACTGTCATTAGGTTTGTATGATCAGGATCACTCTGGCACCATCAATTTCCACGAATTTGCTGCATTGTGGAAGTACGTGACCGACTGGCAGACGACATTCAAGAGTTACGATCGAGACAACTCGGGCTCGATTGACAAGTATGAGCTGAAGACAGGTCTGTATTGCTGTGAAATTCGTTGTTGTTTTGGCTGTGTCTCGTGTCTTTACTGACAGACAGACAGATAGGCAGACAGACAACCACACAGACAGACAGACAGGCAGACAGACAGACAACCAGACAGACACACAGACAGACAGATAGACAGACAGGCAGGCAGACAGGCAGACACACAAACAGACATACAAAGAAATAGACAAACAAACAGACAGACAAGTACATATGTGTGTACTTGTGTTTTGTTTGTTGTGATTGTAAATGATTGTGGAGACGGTTAATTTCTTGTTTATTGTGTGCAGCGTTGACGAGCTTTGGCTACCGTTTGTCTGATCGATTTTATGATATGTTGCTTCGCAAGTTTGATCGTACAGGACGAGGCACTATTGCTTTTGATGATTTTATTCAGTGTTGTGTTGTTATGCAGGTATCCAGTTGACGAACAATGTTTGCATGACGTACATAGGAGTTGTGTGTTGTTGTGCTGTGTGGTGTGTGTGTGTGGGTAGGTGTGTGTGTGTGTGTGT
This sequence comes from Corticium candelabrum, assembly GCF_963422355.1. Lineage (NCBI taxonomy): Eukaryota > Metazoa > Porifera > Homoscleromorpha > Homosclerophorida > Plakinidae > Corticium > Corticium candelabrum. Next base: position 186,786 of record NC_085099.1, on the reverse strand, counting down.
GTGTGTGTGTGTGTGTGTGTGTGTGTGTGTGTGTGTGTGTGTGTGTGTGTGTGTGTGTGTGTGTGTGTGTGTGTGTGTGTGTGTGTGTGTGTGTGTGTGTGTGGTGTGTGTGTGTGTGTGTGATGTGTGTGTATGTGTGTGTGTGTGTGTGTGTGTGTGTGTGTGTGTGTGTGTGTGTGTGTGTGTGTGTGTGTGTGTGTACATGTGTGTGTGTGTGTGTGTGTGTGTGTGTGTGTGTGTGTGTGTGTGTGTGTGTGTGTGTGTGTGTGTGTGTGTGTATGTGTGTGTGTGCAGGCATATGTGTACATTGGCTTGCGGTGGTATTGAATCAAATTTTCTGTTCTAGACACTGACAGGCTCATTTAGACGATATGACACAAACCAGAGCGGTTGGATCCAGCTTTCGTATGAACAGTTTCTCATGCTCGTGTTTAGCATGAAGACATAATAACACTCATCATTTGATCTAATGTCAACCAATGAAGCACACAATTTCTCTTAATGTGACAACTAGTTTCAATCGTGTATTGTATCTGGTAGTGTATTGTACTGTACGTGTAGGATTTGGATGGATTGCACCTTATGTGACGTCATATTTTACTTCGTAAATACAATTAGTAGTGCAGCTGCTGCGGACTTGTACTGTAGTCTCTAGTGTCACTCATTCTTTTATTGCAATTGATGACATTTCTATTTGTTGACAAAATGTTTACAGGAGATATAACGAATGTGAAAGAACAATCTTTAGAATTTAGAAGTAAGTGTATTACTAATGTCCACTTAATTAATTAAAGTTAATTAAATTATTTTAGAATCAGTGGAAATCCATTATCTGGGTTAATCAATCACCATGGCTACGTATTTAGCTAATCTTTGTAACATTAACACAAGCAAACAAGAATATGGTCGAGAAGAGAGCGACTAGGACGGATGGAGTTTGGGTCGAGTCTTCTATGCCAGTAACCCGACTCTCTGCTTGCTCGCTTATATCGTTTTCTTGTCACGTGACGTGCAGACTATCCCTAGTGCGTTAGCCTCACAACACTCAAAACAGAATGCCATGGTCTGCATCGTTAGTGGTGTATTTACTTGTTTTAAATTATCAACAGTTTTTCTAGGGTACCGGAGCCTCTGCGATTGCAATAAAAAGAGAAGAAGTGGAAGAACTAGCAGATGGCACCAACTGTACGAGAAATAATGATTTAGTTGTGTGTCTGAATGACGTGTAGAGATTACAGAAAGGAATCATTGTGTTTGTACATAACAGTACAGTTTGAATTTTAATTTTAACAAAGTTTGCAGTGACTGATATATATATATATATATATATATATATATATATATATATATATACACATGATTGACATAATTGATATAAATTATTGATAATAAATAAATAAATTATTGATAATAAGTAAATAAATTATTAATAATAAATAAATAAATTATTGATAATAAATAATATAAATTATTGATAATAAATAAATAAATTATTGATAATAAATAATATAAATTATTGATAATAAATAAATAAATTATTGATAATAAATAATAAATTATTGATAATAAATAAATAAATTATTGATAATAAATAAATAAATTATTGACAATAAATAAATAAATTATTGATTATAAATAATATAAATTTTTGATAATAAATAAATAAATTATTAATAATAAATAATATAAATTATTACTAATAAATAAATAAATTATTGATAATAAATAAGTAAATTATTGATAATAAATAAGTAAATTAGTGACAATAAATAAATAAATTATTGACAATAAATAAATAAATTATTGATAATAAATAATATAAATTATTGATAATAAGTAAATAAATTATTAATAATAAATAATATAAATTATTGATAATAAATAATATAAATTATTGATAATAAATAATAAATTATTGATAATAAATAAATATATTATGGTCACTTTATTTCTTTATCAATTTTATAATTAGCAAATTATTATGACGTTCTGCTTACTTTAAATTCAAAAAATTTAAATTTTGATGTGTTATCATGTCAACTGTCTGTTAGTTTCAGAAAAGGAAATTAAATACCTTTACAAGCGTTTCATGGTCTTGGATCCAAGTTGCACATCTGGGGCTTTCATTGATGATGTTCTTCATTTGCCTGAATTTGCCTTCAATCCAGTAGCAGCTGGTCTTGTTCCTCTTTATGCCACGTGGGACGAAGAGAATCCAAATGACAGAGATAAGGCTCGTTTGCATCTAAATCAGTTTATACAGTTGATGTTTTTACTCCATCCAAATACACCAGACAAAGAAAAGCTGCGAAGTAATTTATTTAATAGAAATCAATAAATCAATTATTTATCATTAGACGGGATGTGTTGCTACTGTTTTGTTGTTTAGAGCTGTTTCTTGTGTTTGATGGAGATGGAGATGGTAAACTATGTGATGCAGACCTTTTCCAGGCGTTGAAGATGTTTGTGGGAAATCAACAAACAGATGAACAAATCAGAGAGCTTGTAGATGGTTTGCTTTACAAGGACGGAGAGAAGCGGCCTTATTTACCTGTACATGAATTTATCCGGGTAAAAACATCACAATATTGTTTGTAATATGTACAATTAGTTGTACCAATATGCACACTGATTTAGGGAAAGAGACTATCTATAGACTACAAACATTACCTGGTGGTTGGACCTTGATGGTGTAGTCTATACAGAGTTAGGGCATGATCAGCTCTGACAGACCATCACACAACTATTGTATGGTCACATGTGTATTCTATACACACACACACACACACACACACACACACACACACACACACACACACACACACACACACACACACACACACACACACACACACACACCAAGGAAGTAGGCAGGTGGGTGAGTGGTGGACAGGCATGCAAACGTTCAACAAAATAGAAATGTAGACAATTGTTTACAGGCAGTGATGATGTTCCTAATGAGACAATTTATGTTGTTGTAATTTGTACTTTTTTCTGGCTTTTTCTAATTATTGTGGCTAATTGGTTTCTTTTCTGTGAAGTTTATACCTCGAAACGAACTGCGAGAGAAACTCACGGTGGATCTTCCAAACTGAAATCTCAAGACCACAATAGCCTGCTTGTTGAGCGTATATTTAGTATGCGGAACTACAACTACAACATTTCTACACGTTAGTCTCCTTTGCTGTCTTTGCTTCAGCTGCTGCCTTCCTCTTCTCAACAGCCTGAACAGAAGAACACAGCAATTTGAGGCGGTATGCGTCTCTTATGATGAAAGATTGTCATTACTGTTTCAACAAGTGGTGCCAGTTCTCCTCGTTCTCCAAGGATCTTCAGCATTTCCATGATCAGTGGGATGTAGTTGTGTTTTCGTCTGATGTTTTCAATCTAGAGAAAGACAGAAAGCATTGCTTTCAGATTCCATAATGTGGGAACTGTAGTATGGATATAGTAATGTAAGACACATCACCTTGTACTTGTGCATTTTCTCTGTCTCGCTAGCGATCAGCGACTGCAGATCTACGAGACGAGATTCTATTTCTTCCAGCTGTGATGTCAGCTCATCAGGTAGTAGTGAAGTGGGATCATCAACATCCGTTTCCATGCCCACCTACAGACACTTCAAGTTTATCTTGACCCTACAGTCTCACGCTACCAGGTAGTGTGTGTGTGTACTAGACGCGTGTCAATCACTCTGTCTGCCTGCATGGCTGCATGCATTCCCGTGCGGCAGCCTGCATGTCTGTTTTTGTCTGTCTGTCTCCTGTCTGTCCGTGAGGCTGCTTGTCCATTACCTACCTCTCCTGCTGCAAGTTTCTCCAGCTGAAATGAAAGGTACGTGAAATATAAACGTACAATTATTACACAAACACCACCACCAATGACTCACTTTTTCCAACACCTGCATCTTTGTTTCCTCCAAACTTGTTGTTTCTCTGAGATATATCTGTTTTCGGTCTGACACTATTGCCATCAAATTGAAGCGTATTTCGTCAGCTTCAAAACTAATAGAAACAAACGATTATTTGCACACCACCAACCTTGTACTACAGCTAGCAACTAGTCTATTGATTTGTGTATGCGCATATAACAGTCACTAATGCTGCTATGTTATTTAGATCGTGTGAAATGCACAAATCAGAGCCAGCATGATACAGACATGCTGCACATGCACAAAGCAACTGAAGACGTGATCATATGAGCATACAGCACACACACAGTGACACACACACACACACACACACACACACACACACACGGTGACACACACACACACACACACACACACACACACACACACACACACACACAGTGACACACACACACACACACACACACACACACAGTGACACACACACACACACACACACACACACACACACACAGTGACACACACACACACACACACACACACACACAGTGACACACACACACACACACACACACACACACACACACAGTGACACACACACACACACACACACACACACACACACACACACAGTGACACACACACACACACACACACACACACAGTGACACACACACACACACACACACACACACACACAGTGACACACACACACACAGTGACACACACACACACACACACACACACACACACACACACAGTGACACACACACACACACACACACACACACACACACACACACACACACACACACACACACTAAATGACATGCTTACCTTGCTATTCTTTCATCTAAAATTGGTTTGCATGTTTCCAGCCAGTCGCGTTCAGAACACTTGCCGTGGTCTATTGGACCGTCTTTGAGACCATCCAGTTCGTACAACCGACCACCAATGGGAACGTATCCAACAAAGTGGTAAGCATCTTCGTCTCCCTTAGTAAGACTTTCATCAAATTCAAAGAGCTGCTGCCTAGAAGAAACATCTTGTATTGGGATAGTACCAAGAGAGGAGATACAGTCAGTAACAGGAAAGCACAATAAATTTGTATACGACAGATAGACAGATAGACAAACAGACAGATCGACAAACAGACAGATAGACAAACAGACAGATAGACAGACAGACATGACAGACAGACAGACAGATAGACAGACATGTGATCTCTAGAAAGATGGCAGTAATTTCAGCTGGACAAAAATCTTGCAGTGTCCTTGACAAATATCAATTTGTTTTAAACTAAGTGGTTAAATGTATTCTGATCCCCTATGGGGTCATCTGTTGTAGCCTTAAGTGTTTGTTGTTGATTTAGAGGAACTTTACTTAGAGACTAGCTTTTAAGTTCTTGATGGAAATTTCTTTGGATTTGAAAAATATATGTCAGACAGACAGATAGACAGACAGACACAAATAGACAGTCAAACAAACAGACAGACATGACAGACAGACAGACATGACAGACAGATAGACAGACATGACAAACAGACAGACAGACAGACATGACAAACAGTCAGACAGACAGACAGACAGACATGACAGACAGATAGACAGACATGACAGACATATATGACAAACAGACAGACAGACAGACAGACATGGCAGACAGAGAGACAGACATGACAGAGAGACAGAGAGACAGATTGACAGACAGACAAAAATAGACAGTCAAACAAACAGACAGACAGACATGACAGACAGACAAACAGACAGACATGACAGACAGATAGACAGACATGACAGACAGACAGACATGATAGATAGACATGACAGACAGACAGACAGACATGGCAGACAGAGAGACAGACATGACAGAGAGACAGAGAGACAGATTGACAGACAGACAAAAATAGACAGTCAAACAAACAGACAGACAGACATGACAGACAGACAAACAGACAGACATGACAGACAGATAGACAGACATGACAGACAGACAGACATGATAGATAGACATGACAGACAGACAGACATGACAGACAGACATCACTTGCTATCACAGACATGACAGACAGCATGATATCACTTGCTAACATGCAAACACGGAGGTGGACCTATCTGGACACACGGTTCCATTGTAAACATGTGGGCAAATTGTTTGAGTGATCTCCACATTACTCACAAAACGGAGCCTAGGGACCTATATGATGGCAACCATTGTCAACCAGATATTGTGTATTTCAACCCTCAATCTGGCACTGATGTTGAATTGCATATTTCCCTTGCCCATCCTTGGAATGGTGACATCCTATCACTCGCTTCCAAGGAAGATGGTGCAGCTGCAGCTAGAACGGAGCAGCATAAAGTGACAAAATATGGTTAGCAGACAGACAGACAGATAGACAGACAGGCACAAATGGACAGTCAAACAAACAGACAGACAGACAGACATGATAGACAGACATGACAGACAGTCAGACAGACAGACAGATAGACAGACAGACACAAATAGACAGTCAAACAAACAGACAGACAGACATGACAGACAGACAGACAGATAGACAGACATGACAGATAGACAAACAAACAGACAGACATAACAGACAGATAGACAGACAGAGAGAGAAAGCTCTAGATCTACAGTACAATTGAGTGATTGTAACATGTCATGTATGCAAGAGGTCATGTACTGAGTCCTACTTCAATGTCCTAATTAATTAACTAATATAGTGCGGTAGAAACATGAATGTTGGAACACAGTTTTAATATCATAGAAACGTGTGTTCAAGTACAATAAAACAATTCAAAATAAGGATGACAAACCAACAACAAATAGACATATAAACACAAACAGGCAGGGAGACAAACAGAATGTGATGTTTCACAGAAAGGAAAAAACCTTGAAAAACTGTTGTGAACCTCCCGTATTTCGTCAGAATTTGTCATAGTCAGTCCTCTCATCTGAATACACAACCTCAAGTCAGTTCCAACATTCCGATGGATTGTCAAGCTCACATTGCCATCCATTGTTGCTGTGAATTCCTTGAATTGACCGAGAGTTAGTCCCAAATCAACATCAGAGTGACCACAGTTGAGCAGGACGTTCAGTATTGCTTGTGTAGCACATGCATTTCTAATGACCTGCATAGTCGACACAACCGAATAAATCACTGACAATGTGAAGTAGCAAATCTCCACTGTCAGTGCAACATTGGGAGCGGCTATTCACTACTGTAACATATGATACAGCAACTTTGGTTGCAATCAATCAGCAAACCAGTTCAAATAGTTTAGCTTTCTGTCATAATTTATATATTACATCTGTCTGTCTGTATGGAAGTGTGTCTGTCAAATATCTGTCTGTCTGTTTGTCTGTCTGTCTGTCCATCCGTCTGTCTGCCTGTTCGTCTATCTGTCTGCCTGTCTGCCTTCCTGTTCGTCTATCTGTCTGTCTTGTCCGTCTGTCTGTCTGTCTGTCCATCCGTCCGTCCGTCTGTCTTTCTGACCTGTTTTGCAAAGAACAGACTACTTAGACGACTGTCTTGAACAAGTAAGCCTTTCTCTTTCTCTTCCGGTCTCCATTTGAAAAGGAAAATGAGACCATGAACTGGTCTACACACGAGCCAAGCCACTACATTATCCTACAGTACAATCATCACCGTGCTACTGCAGACTGTCTACCTAAGATTTTCAAAAAACTCTTTATCTAGAGTGTAGACTTCTTCCACTTGAACTCCAGACACCCCTACAAGAGGACCCAACATCAGATCAACGCCAGTTAGTCAGTTACACTATAAGTGCACCAAATCCACGAATAAGTTCCGTAAAAACGCCTGGATCGCTTTCAATCAAGCACCACTCTCCTGCCATGATAGCGCAAGCCTCGAGGTTCCAAACAAGCAGTTGCTGAGATCTGGGACTCCGAGGCTATTACGCCAATTGATCACGTGGGCACGCGCGCGAGCGTGAGGATGCTGCTGTCATGGCGTAGCTCGCTTGTTTTGTCCTCGCGAAGGCTCTTCCAATCCTCAATTAGAATGTATAGATGCGACAAGCGAAAAACACAATCCACGCAGGTAAATGACGTCATCTAATATGCAATATTTTCTAAATGTTTTTTTTCTCATTTTTAGTATGAATGTCCTCACACGTTGAAGAGTCAAATATCTCTGAGGAAATACAGATTGCTAAATCCCTTCATTGAATTAGACGTTCGTCAAGGTTGGAATGAATTGCTAAGGAATAGGAGTAAACAAGGTCACGTGATATTTGGTCGAAATGTTGCTGCTGGTGATCGTGTGTCAAAGAGTTGTAGAAAGCAGCTACTAATGAACAGTCGAGATTTTGGCATGTCTATGTATGCAATTTCCAGTAGCCTCGCCGGCACGTGCCAAGACTTTGAGAAGCCGAGAGGCGTGGACACGACGTCTTCGACTATAAAACATTATGATGGAAATGATTTATCTAACAATGATAGAAACACTCAACAAGCATCACTGGAACAGAGCACTGTTGCAATCAGTTTCCAAGGCAAGCAGTTGGACAAGTTACAAACATCACGCTGTTGCAATTCACAGCTGCCGAGTTCAGATCATGTGCCTGAAATCATATCTTTTGCTTACAACGCATTGCAAAGAAAAGAAAACGAAGAATCCAGCGATATGTGTTGTCTGTATGCCCAGAATCAAAATAGAGTGAACAAACCTCTAGCAGACCCATCGTGGATGAAGGCCACACCCACGCAATTGTCTGTCGCTTTGTTGAAGCTAAGAGAAGAGGTAGATGATCATAACTGTATGTCGATCATACATATCCGTGTAACTTTGTGTATGTGTGTGTACATGTAGCTTCCTGCTTTTTTTAATTATCCTCCAAGGCTGGAAATGTATTCAAGAAATTTGGTAGTAGAAAATGGGTTGATGGGTTTGGCGATTACTACTAGGTAATATTTTATTGATATTAATATGTGAATTCTTTGAAAATATTTTCTATTTTAGGGGTCTCCTACTTTATCGTTTGCAACTTTTCATATTTAGGTTTTGTGCAAGCATTCGATTTGCTCATCCTGTGATGGAAATATTGAAAATGACAAAAGAGTCAGAACAATCAAGCATTCATGTGCGATGGAGAGTGAGGGGAATGCCGTTAATACGTCTCGTCGGAGTCAAGGCACAAGAAAGGTAATTTGGGGTTGACAGCACGTACGAATAAAAGTTATACGAGGCCACAGTAGACAGAGATTAATTAATTAATTAATTAACAAACAGTGTACATGTAGGAGGATGAAAAAATTTATAGTTTTGAAATAATTAATTAATTAACAAACAGTGTACATGTAGAAGCATGAAATAAATTTATAGTTTTGAATTAATTAATTAACTAATTAATTAATTAACAAACAGTGTACATGTAGGAGGATGAAATAAATTTATAGTTTTGAATTAATTAATTAATTAACAAGCAATGTACATGTAGGTGGATGAAATAAATTTATAGTTTGAATTAATTAATTAATATGGGTTGTAATGTATTTGCATATTTAGTTAGTAACTGTATATTCAAATCAGTGTACCGAAAACCAGAATTCGTGCGATGATTTAATTAAGCGACCAAAATATCATCACAGTGTGCATAGACACGCGCATGTGTATTCATTCCATCTTTCTGCCGCCGTTTTCCCATAGATCCGCTTGCGCTATGATCCCAGAATGAAGTCGAACAGGCAGTAGACGCCTATGCACAAAGGCTTTCTTTCATGTTGTACTGTAGTTGGTTGTGGTAGCCTCGCCCCAGACGCAGTGTGGGT
>NC_085099.1:107112-159612 GCF_963422355.1 Corticium candelabrum | reverse complement strand
TTACATGAACTAAAGGAATTAAGAAACCTGAGGAGCTGAAATGTTAGAGCCTGCATGCCTTCATTTAATTAAAATTTGTGTGTGTGTGTGTGTGTGCGTGTGTGTGTGTGTGTGTGTGTGTGTGTGTGTGTGCGCGCGCGCACGCGCCTGCTGTATTTGTGTGTACACATTTTAATAAGGATGGTCTGCAATATTCTAAAGCCAGAAAAGTTTGAATTTAGGTGAAGTTTAATTCATCGTTGTTGCAGCCCGACAATCATACACATCAAGAAATGTTGCTCATCTCAATCTACTGCTTATAATGAATGTCTAATGAGCAACGTTACAACGCCCATGGCTTGTTCTTCTCATTTGGAGAAATTTCTTCAATGTGCCAGAGATGCTGCTGGCAACATGAAACCGTAACTTTATGTCAACTACAGATGTATGGTCAGTAGTTTGTGATTGTACCAACTAGTAAATCGAGTTGTTGAATTTAATTTATTGGACTGTTGATTGGCAATGATTGGTTGCTGTAATTAATTAACAGTAGAAAGCCATGACATTGCTGTCATTTCTATATGTTCTGCTGTCTAAGAATGAAAGATAACTGAGAAGAACAGAGATCTATAAGAATTTAGTAATCAATCCCAACGTAATATTAAACGCAGTGTTTAGTTTAACTCGATCTTTAGTTATTTGAAAATATACTCTATGTGTGTACATGTCTAGAAACAGCCCTTCAATTTGTGGGCAGCTAGGCTACCTACGTATACGCCACTGTCCAGGCTCTAAGTGTTGTAGAACGACCAGACTAGCATTGCAATTTTCAATCAGAGCTGAATACCAATAGATTTTGCACGTCGTTTTCCGAGCGTCAAAGTAAACAACAAGTCAGAGTTGTGCACATTAGGCGTGACCAGAATATCCGGGATGCAGCATATTTGTAACCGGAAGTAGCGGAAACTAGCGGATATTGCTGACATCGCCCTGTCGTTATGTGTTCTGTCCTGTAGTATTGCGACGAACAGACGAGAAGTATGAGCCGGATTGCAGTAACGGTGAGCGTGGAAACGATATTTACGTGTGCGCGTGTTATTTACAGTTTTCAACATTTTCAGGTCGTCATTTTGGCTTGGCTGTCGCTATTCTTACACGCAGGAATAGGCAGAGTGGATGCGAACAGTAATGAGAATACGTTGTGCGCGTGTTGTTTATACCTGATGTGTTGTGTGTGCGTGTGAGAAAAGGTTCGTCTATGGCTAGTAATGTCGTTAGTGCTACGCCTACACCAGACCTAGGGATGGGCGGTGTTTCTGGCACTGATGCAAAACCAATTCATTCCATGGCAATTACAGAGAGACCAACTACAGAAATGCCAACTACAGAAAAGCCAACTACAGAGCGACCATCTACGGCGGGTGCAAGCACGGCAGGAGACAACAGCACAACAGCAGCAGGTTCCACTGACGCCACCAGCGCTGGTGTAACAAACACAACTGGGGAAACAGACCAACAAGGTGACGTGTCTTACGCCAGATCGTGCGCCTCTTGAAGTCTCATGTCTGTGTTGGTAGATATTCTATGCTAGTCTCTAGAGTACTAAATCTTAGTCTGTAGTAGTCGTGCTAAGTTAGTTAAAACTATAATGTGAGATGTGGTCAGTACTGTACTAAGAAGTACTGACATGGCTCGATTATATCTTTGAAATAGTGACAAACCTGTAGGGTTAATTTTCAAGGAAGGCAAACGAGCATGACAGTGACACTAACTGGCACATTTTCAAATTCGATTTTACATGATATCTGTTGCTTATTTTAATTAATTAAGTGTATTAATGCATGTAATGTGAATATAGAACTGATGACATCACAGGGCGGCAGAGCGACTCGCAAAGTTGTGGAAAATGTAAGGACATCAGAGTACAGTGTACATGAACTACTAGGGTACGCCTACTGTTTGCTTAGAAAAATAGATATTGTGCTCAAAGATGGGATGCTCGAGCCCCTTCATCTCTCCAGCTCCGCTGCCCTTGCATCAGTTCTAGCTAACATGTTGATAATCATTAAATGTGAAAATACTTGTCTTTGTGAATATACTGGTGTGTGTGTTTGTATGCAGACTGTTCTCGAAGTGACTGTTGTGACAACACGTATTGTGTGGAAAATAAATTATGTACCTGTGGTTGTGATATCAAGCCACTGTGTGCACTTATTGTGGATAAGAAAAGCAAGGAAGGGGTGGCCAAACTGGATTTTAACAATCAATGCTCCATTAAAGTTTATAACGATAAGAATACTACACATACGGCCCACAGATTCTACTATGAAGAATGTGTTTATGAAAGTAAGGTTATGTTGATGTTGTATCATCTGTTATCTGTCGGATGGTATGTAGTATAGGTGATTACTGGGATGGCTCGAGGGTTTTTCCGTTAGTTGTTGGAATCTATGGTGCTATTTTGATTCTACTGGCAATTGCCATTGCGGTGCTACATGGAGGTGTGTCAGGAGAATATTCTGTCACGGTACGTTGTTGAGCATATTGCTGTGCTGGTGTATTGGTCAAGTGATTTCTAGATTGCTGTCACATCAAGACACGCACGCACATACATTCATGCACGCACATACATTCATGCACACGCACACACACACACACACACACACACACACACACACACACACACACACACACACACACACACACACACACACACACACACACACACACAACACACACAGTATGATTTTTAAAAACCGCTTTTTTACACTCTAGAATGCATAATCGTTAGTTCTAGAATGCAACGTACCATTTCATAACATACGGTCACTTCTTTTGTGGCTGTCTTATTAATGGTTTTTGTGAGTTTGTGTGCAAGTAACATTTAGCAGTCTGTCTCCATTTGTTTGTCTACCTACTTGTCTGTCTCTCTGTTTGTCTCTTTTATGTTGAGTAAATTTTTTTCCAGAATCCTGAGTCATCTACTGTAGTAAAGAATCAAGCCTATGTTGGAGCTCAGTAACTGGTTTACTTGGTGGTTGGCAGGAAAGGAGTTGAGATTTATCATGTTTTTGAAATGTAACAATCTAGACTATTACTTATCACAACTAAACAGCATGTAATAGTATATACAACTTATGTCTGTCTATAGCTACATATGATTGCTTGACATATAATTGCTTGACAAAGATTTTGAATCTGAGAAGTTGTTCTTGTGTACTTAGGGAAAAGCCCATTCAAAATTTTAATGCATAGCAGCTCTTATCAAGAACATTATAGCAATTAACGGCTCTGATTGTGTTTCCACTCTGCTTTCCCTACAGTTTCTATTTTGGTAAATAACCGTACTGTGCAATCCACAAATCTATAGCTTCTGCAGTTGCTTGCGTATGTGGTTTGAAAGCCAGAGTTCCAGTGCGATGACGCACACATCGCACAGACAAAAGGAAATATGCCGGAAGTGAAATGTGATGCATCGCGATGTAGCTGATATCAAGAACTTCTGTAGTCGATAGGTCCGTCCTCCGTGGTTGGTCTCGTTCTTACTGCTTGACGACTGTAAGTGTCCTTCGATCCCTAACTTAACACCTTCACGGATGTGGTTGCTCACACTGGCATATGGGTGTTGGTGTACGCACAGGAATGTGTCGTTTGTATCACTGTATGTCGACGTCGCACTGCACTGTTCGTGTGCATGTATAGACGTTTACAGACATGTTTGCAATTGTACATGTTTCATTGGCTTCGATTTCTGATCTACAGATGAGAGGTCACGTGTTGTCTCTCTTGTTGCTGCTGCTTGTTGACAGTGAGTGTTGAGACACACAATGACACTTTTAGGCGTCTGTGTCTACTGATTGTTTGTCTATTTGTCAAGATTCATTTTCTGTGTCTGACTCGTTGCTTTTGTCTGCTGCTACCTCAACATCTTCAGCTAGAGTTGCAGCAGCACAACATGCAAATGCAACAAGTCGATTAGTTGAGGCCTCTACAGCACCAGCACCAACACCAGCTGTTTTCACTTCTGCTAGTGTCTTTGTATCTACTTCAGTGACTAGAGTTGAATCTACGAGGGTAGGTTTGTCTCTGTCTTCTGTTGTGGTTAAAGTTTCTGCAGCAATGAGGGCGGGCGTTGGTATGGGACAGTCATTGGAAAAGCCATATTTGCAACAGTTGTCTAGCACATACCATATACAGTCAGTCTCTAAGTCTCTTTCACTGGTATTCTTACAATCGTCTTCAAGCTCATTATTGCAAACATCCTTGCAAATAATATTACAGCCATCTTCACAGCCATCTTTGCAATCATCTTCACAGCTAGCAGTACAGCCAATTTCACAGCTGTTGTCGTCTTTAGAGTTGTCTTCACAACCAATATCACAGCCATCTTTGCAATTATCTTCGAAGTCAGCAGAACAGCCAAATTTACAGTCGCCACTTTTGGACACATCTTTACAGCCAACATTACAGCCGTCTTTACAGTCATCTTTGAAGCCAACTTTACAACCAATTTCACAGCTGCCATCTATGGAGTCATCTTCACAGGCAACGTTGCAGCTACCTTCACATGTGCAGTCATCTTTGCAGCTATCTGTGCAATTACCTTTACAGCAAACATTGCAGCCATCTTTGCAGCCCCAGCCAATGTTACAGTCATCTTCACAGCTAGTAGAGTTGTCTTTACAGTCTTCATTGGAGCAAAGGGTACAATTTGTACAGTCATCTTTACAGCCATCGTCACATTTATCGTCACATTTATCTATACAGTTACTTTTAAAGTCATCTGCATCGTTATCTATTACAGAGCTATCAGCTTCAGCAAGTCGGGCAGTAGATTATACATCAAGTAGCCCCACTGCTACTGAAACAGTTCCAACAAGTTTCCAAGGTAACACTATAGTTGCATGGCAATATGAAATATAATTTGATGGTTTATGGAAGAGCAATAGAAACTTTGAGGTATGTTTATATTTCTAGATCTTTGCCAGAATTACTCCTGTGGGCACCATTTGATGTGCAAGACAAGCAACGTAAATGGCAGTGTAATAGCTGTATGTGTCTGTATGGACTTCAATAAGACATGTGATGCTGTGCATCATAATCCTGTTTGTGGCACTGATGGCATGACATATCCAAGTTTGTGTCATTTGAAAGAACAAGCCTCGTGCAAGCATGTGCACAAAGCGTCAGATGGTGCCTGTCCAATAGGTAGGAAATTCTTTCCAAATATGAATATGTAGGACAACATGTAATTGAGGAATAGTAATTGATACAGTAATAAATGTATACATGAAAGTTAGAGTAGAAAATAAACGAGTTGATCTATTTTATATAGATGGAACAACATCGACTGGTCACATTTCAATGAGTCATGTTTCACCAAGCAGTCATATCACTCCTAGCAGTAGGACAGATGGTGGAAGTGAGCTGTCGAGCTCTGAATGGGCTGCTATTGCAGTTGCTCTTGTCATAGCCGCTCTGTTGCTTCTTGTGCTTGGTGCGGGCATTATGAAGTGGATATACCATCGCCAGTATCTAAAGAAGTACATGTATTGGGTAAGGTTGCTTTGCAAATGATAAATATATGCATTCATAACTGTTTTAAGACCGTTTCTTATACTCTGTCATCTCAATTGTTAGATCAGCCAAAGTACTTGTAGTTTGATTTGTTCAGCTGTTTGAATATACTATAGCTTGGATGACAGAGCTGATGTTAGCTAACTTATGATGTAGGCCTTAGGATGTTGGCATGGCCGTTTGGTTGAGTAGTGAACAGAATTGAGAGACCTAGCAGTTTGTTAATTGGCTGTCTGCAATTGATGCCTAGGGAAGCTGAAGCATGAAGAAGGCCTTTACAGTCTAGGATTGAAGCTAGAAGCTCAGTCAATAAAAACTTTTGAAAATATTTATGTTGATCTTTTACAGGAATGATAATAAAATTTGTACAGTGTAGGTGCAATCCTCAGACTTCCTGGTTGTAGGGGGTCTTGGCTAGTGATGTTTTTACTCTGAGGGGATGGATGACATAGTACCTAGTTTGACTGCTAACAGACAGTGGAACCAACACTGGCTATTCCTACCAGCTAGGAGATATGGCCTATAATTATATAATGAGAATAAGCCAGCGCATTCACGCTGTTTTTGTTTGTTTACAGAACACGCCACACTCGGAGACACACTTCAAGAATCAAGCATACAGAGGAGCTTTCTAATAAGAAGTTGCTTTTGTTGTAAAATGTAAACGTTGTTGCTGTACTTGCAGTTAAATAATCATTCTAGACGCCTTCGTTCTACTCCTTCTATAATGTTTTAAGACTGATGCTTGCCATCACACTTTCTACAAACTCTAGCTAGGACTCTGTTACGTAATTGCATTCGTATTAATATTAATTAAAGAAAATATATGAAATAACGTTTTGCCGTTCAGTCTGAATTATCGTTTACGTAGCAACCGCGAATGGCAAGTAAACCAAGAGCAATAAATATCGGCGTCATGGCGGTGGCGTAGGAAACTTGACTGATCTGTTCGAGTCTGAGACAGACAAGCAGCTTGAAGATAGAAAAAAGAAGAAGGAGAACGCCACTCCACACCGATCTAGACGCGGCCAGCGCGACGTGATGTGACATGTAGAGTCGGATGAAGACAATGACAGTGAAGTATCCTGTTACAGCGTCAGATATGAAGAGAGGAGAGAAAACTTGCCACCAACTGGTAGATGTCGACAACACGCCGTCAACCTTGAGAGGAACCAGCACTGAAAACACACACGTGCATACTAAATGAATCCATATCTCGAACGGAGACAATCCAAGCCAGCGCGAAGTCTCCTTCAACGAGAACAACATCACGAGATCTGTCTTATACGGGAACGTTAGGACTATTGAATCCTATAACTTCATTCTGGCGGGTCGGTGTTGATTGGCTGTGTGGGCGCCTATCCTCTCCCGCCACTAGCCCGCGTTAGTCGAACGACAGTCAGACTTTGAGGTGAAGGTAAGGACTCTTGCTAGACTTCCGGACGCACGTCTAGTTTGATCTGGTCATCATCATCATCCTACGTCTTACGGTCACGTTTTCTCTCTAGATCTGCGAGTTGCAATGTCGCAGTTTTGCGACAGCGATGTAGCGTTGCGTCTTTTCAGATTCTCTGACGTTTGTCGTCATAAACAAACGTTTTGTGACGTGACGATTGAGACAAACTTGGGTCCTCTTCCTGCTCACCGTCTCGTCCTATCCGCAGCCTCGCCGGTCTTGTACCGCATCTCAACTTCTACTGATCACAAACTTCCGACTAAGTTGGATCTCAGCTCGATGGATGGGGCGGCGGTCAGGACAGTGGTTGACTTTGCCTACACCGGAAAACTGGAGCTTGAGGGTGGCAACTGTGCGTCTGTTGCCCGCGTTGCTACGGCGTTAGAAATGGATAAAATCGTCAACGTTTGCGTTTCCTTTTTGCAGCGAAATGTGAGCATCGAGTCTTGTCTTACGACGTGGCAGCTCGCGCAAGAGCTCGAGCTCGTTGAGCTATTACTATTTTGCGATAAGTTTTTTGCTCGGGTGACCGAAGGTGAGAAGGAGGAGCTTATGCAGATGGCCGCTTTTCGGCGGCTTCCGCGTGTGATGACGGAACTGGAAACGGGCGGGGGAAACGAGTTCGATGCTAAGCAGTTTGCTAACGCAGCTGTGGGTGTATTGAAGGTCAACTACAATGGCTGTTTGACACCATACGTAGAAGAGGTGATGAGACTGGTAGGTGCCGATGAGCGTTACGTGGCAACCCAAGGTGACAACCACGCAACTCTGGGTGACAACCACACACCTGCAACGTCACCCAATCGGGAATGGTTACGAGGAGATGACAGCAGAGGGACGGTCGGTCCAAGTTCTGCAGCAAGAAGGTTGATGTTGGAAGATGATGTGAGTTGTGTGAAGGAATCAGAGGAGATGACGTTAGTTGATTCTTCCCATTGCACGTCGGAGAACAACTGGAAAGTATTGACTATGCTTCCTTCTACAAATGATGTCTGTATTGGCCTTGTTGTGCTTGATGGTCAGTTGGCTGTTTTGTGTATGGCGGTGATTCCTGTAGGTCACGATCAGCCTCTATCTGCAAGTCCTCCGCATCTTCCTTTATCACGACAATCCAGTGAGAGCTCCAACAGTGTCCAATTTCTTGCTTCCCTTCACACGGCAAGATGCAGCATGGGTATTTGCATTCATGATGGTGACATCTTTGCAGTAGGTGGCTATAACAGGCTGGATTGTCTCAATACTATGGAGATCTATGATCATGAATCTAATAGCTGGTCAGTAGCCAGTCAAATGGGTTCACGACGTGGCCGCTGTGCTGCAGCTTCTGTCAATGGTAAAATCTACTGCTTCGGTGGCAGTGACGGTCAGCGTGTTCTGAAATCAGCAGAAATTTACAATATCAACAAAAATGCATGGCAGAGCATCATGCCAATGTCATCGCCTCGAAGCCGTCTCAGCTGTACTGTATTGGATGGATGCATCTATGCTATTGGTGGTGGGTCTTGCATGAACTACCCACTTCGAACTGTTGAGAAGTACAATCCACTCACCGGCATTTGGACAATGGCTCCCTCTCTTTGTGAACCACGTACCGATGCTGGAGTGGCTGTTGTGAAGCAAAACATCTATGTCGTGGGTGGTAGCAATCGCTGGAGTAGTTTATCATCAGTTGAGTGTTTTAATGCAACGCTTGGAAAATGGTCTCTGGTAACTCCAATGCAAACTCCACGAAGAGGTGCAGGAGTTGTTAGTTTGAATGGCAAGGTGTATGTCATTGGTGGCCATGACTCGACTCAATCACTGGATTCAATGGAGATTTATGATCCTGTCACTCAAACATGGTTATATGGCAGTCCAATGAGCACTGCACGTGCCAACATGGCAGCAATCGTTTTGGATGGTTTGATTTTTGCAGTTGGAGGATTTGATGGTGCCACATTTCTCAACACAATGGAGTATTTCGATCCCGGTGACAACAAATGGCACTTATTTTTCAGTCTATAACTCTATTTCTACATAAAGCTGCTCAGCCTCTTATTGTGTGTAATCGTCTCCTTCTAGGCAATCATGCCTACATATCATTACTTGTTGTTGGTTGTCTCATTCAATGTAGTCAGGAAGTCATTGGTCAGTTTAGGGTGCTTAGATAGACTGAATAGCATTATGCATTGTACCAGGAAAGTGATGGGGACAAATATGTAAGCAAGTGCTTTCTGACATTTAGATACCTATATAGATATATATTCTAGGCAATTGCTTGCTATCCAGAGCATACCATTATACCATTTTCTATGCAATACAGTTTCATGAATACTCTTTGCTGGTGTCACACAGTATGTGATGGACTATGCCAAACAGATTACTGGGACTAATTCTGAGTCTACTTAAAACAAGTGATTGATTCATGGCAAAGTATGTGAAACAGAGCAAACCCTAAAGCAGCTTTCACGCGTAGATTCTATTGCTCTAAATTCCGAGTTTGTGTGACACAACAGACAAGATTGTCAACTCTTCACTATATTTGACAGTGAAAATTTCTAACCGAGCAAATCCATCAGACAAAGCAATCCTTAATTAAGGTTTACTGCTTTGTCTTCATTGATGCTCATTCAAGCTACTCATTATTTCAGTTTCTCATTCAGAAATTCTTCCATAGTGTCTATTGTCCATTTGCCAATGCCAAGCGTCTCTTCTACTTCTTTGGAGTCACTGATAAGTTTGAGAACAGGATCTGCTCCCTTCTTGTACTACACAGAAATCATCATTGCACATCAACTCAACATCAATGAGGTTTTTATGTTCATACAGTGACTTGCAAATTGGGAAACTTTCTTGCATGTTCATTGATAAACGCTAAATAGAGGCACAATTTCAATTGACAACAGAAGTTTCAATGTATTGAAGAGTTGGGAAGTAGGAAGTGCCCAACGGTGATAGTGTGATGCAGAATGCAATTTTGATCTGCAGCTGACCTTGCACTTGTGGAAAGCGACCGATTTTTCACCTACAAACTTCTAGAATAGCGCTGGCAAATACCTAATACAGTGCAATGTCTTAATATCAATCAACGGAACACGCTTTATATCGTTACTTTGGAAGCTACAGTGTCATCCTTGTCCTGCTGGCAGCAACGTCTGCAGTCTTTCTCCAAAATACTCAACGAAAACTGCTTCAGTTCATCACAAGAACTACACAGTAGACTAGACGAAAATCCCACATCGCGACAGGACTGCTGGTCAGCCAAACCAAGCGCTAAGAAAGCCATAACAGCGAGAGCACGCGTCAACGCCATTGTCGACGTGTGCGCATGCGTAAGGGTCGTAAACTCGGGTGGCAAGATGGTGCGGGTGAGATCCATTCGAATCTCCAGCGATGTGTACGTCTATTGTATTCTGTTCGTGACCGATGAATTTGTAGGCAAAGATTAAGATGCGGGATTTGCGTGGCAAGAAGAAAGAGGAGTTGGAGAAACAGCTCGACGATCTGAAAACTGAATTGTCGCAGCTCCGTGTTGCGAAAGTTACTGGTGGAGCAGCGTCAAAACTATCAAAGATGTAAGCTTTATATTACATTAGTGTAGGACACGGGGCCTCATTAGGACCGCACTCTGTAGTTCATGGCTAGACTTGCTATTATATTTAGTACTTTTAGGTTCTGTATCTTACATAATAAGTTGGTCATCTTTTATACCAGAGATCTGGTTCAGTAGTACCCAAGATTTATGAAGCATTCTGATTATGTAAAACGCAGTTACGCAATTGTGAGCCAAGATTCTAGCGTCTCGGTTTGATTGATCTCTTTGAACAGTTAATGATTATATGTGCAGTATGTATAGAGGTCATGCCTAAAAGGTTTGTTGGTGAGGGCTTACTAATTGTTTGGGAGTTTAATTGAGGCTTTTGAGTTCTAGTTCAGGACAATTGCTTTCTGATACTGGAGAGTCAGTGGTCATGCATTTTTGTGTTGTTTCTGTTACAGTAAGCTTGTTCGTAAATCCATAGCTCGAGTGCTGACTGTTATCAACCAAACTCAACGAGAACAGTTACACAAGTTCTTTAGAGGAAAGAAGTACAAGCCTTTGGATTTGAGGCCAAAGAAGACAAGAGCACTGCGAAGGCTGCTGACGAAGCATGAAAGATCATTGAAGACCGAAAGACAGAAAAAGAAAGATAGACACTTTTCACTTAGGGTCTATGCAGTCAAAGAGTAGATTGTTGTTGGTAATAAAGTGGAGTTGTGATGGAAGCTACCTGTCGTACTGATTATGATTTCCATAACTAGACTGCTTGTGCTTGCATGACATAATTATTATAACCCAGCACTTGCTGTGATGATAGAGGATGTGTACAAATCTCTCGAACTCGATCAGCATGAAGTTTCGGACATCCCGCTGCTCTAGACAATGTCATACCCTAAAAATGCTGACATGCCATCACGTGATCAAACGTATTTTGCTGTGCAACGACATGCAGAAGGCTAATCTGAAGAAGTCGCTGGATCGACGGATCACAATGCATGAGCTGCAATATGCCTGCCGTACACGGGATTTGAAATCGTCCGTATCGGTAGATTTGCCACATCTAAAACAACAAACACAAGACGACGAGGATGAGGATGAGGATGAGGAGTTCACGAAGACTGACAAGGTGCAGTTAGAGCCAGCATATTCGCGTTCTGCACTAAGATATCGCTTTTGCGCTATTGTTCGATTTGAATTCTACAGACAGTTCGAGTACGATTTACTTCTAGTCACGGAGAACGTGGAGGCCAGGAAATTGATAGTAACGGCGAAAGCGAGGAAGTCATGAGATCAATGAATGAAGAACAGAACGAGGTGCAAGTGGAAGAGACAGCTGACGCTTTGGCTCTCGGTGAGTGCATGCATGGGCGTCGATACGTGTCTCTAGAGGCATGCATGTGTTGCTGCATGCATGTGCATGCATGTAGCCTCGGCCTCCCAGACCCGTGTAGCGCCGATTCAAAATCGTCTTTCACAGGTCTGGGATGGTGTACCTATGGCACGCGGAACGTGACATTATTATGTATATATGTGTGTGTGTGTGTGTGTGTGTGTGTGTGTGTGTGTGTGTGTGTGTGTGTGTGTGTGTGTGTGTGTGTGTGTGTGTGTGTGTGTGTGTGTGTGTGTGTTTACACCCTATATATGTGTTTTACACCCTATATATGTGACTAACCTAATAAAGTCACGTTCCGCGTGCCATAGGTACCGCCTCTTCTCAATATATTGTGGTTGGTTCTAGGACCAGCATTAGTGTTCAGTTTCATAAATGCATACCTTTCAAGTATGGCCGTAATACAAGAACGACGAAGACATGTCCCTCTAGAACATTGTGTCGCATCCCGCTGCATGGGTACCTTTGTGTTTACAGTGGCTACGGTTTTATCATTTGGGTGTTAGTAGGGAACGTGAATGGGACGTTAGGAAACACTTTCTTTTACTAGTGGTGCCGCGGACGCGATCGGCATGTGTCTGATTGCCGTGAATCCGCTGCGAGCAGCTGTTAGTCATGCGTGGAGCCACGAATTTACGATGAAAATTTGCGATGTGCGCATTCGCTGTGACTCGATCGTCCGGATTCGATGTGACTTGCCCTGAAATCGCGACAAAACTTTGCCGTGAATTCTCTGCAAGACTTTGTCTAGTAGACGTGATCATGAAGTCGTTGAGTATGCAGCTGGCTGGCTAGTGTAGATGTCGAAGCATTGGTTCGAACAAATGGCTCTACTAGGTGTTGTTACTGCCGTTGACAGGCACAGAATACAAACCACAACGTGTAGGGATGTGAGTTTGCGTGAAGAGCGCACTACAAGTCGTCGTTTGTGTACAGTGTAGTCTTTGGTAGACAGCAGATACGCATGAGATGTCTTCATTGGTTACAGCTGTAATTGGAAAGGTATGCATTTATGAAACTGAACACTAATGCTGGTCCTAAGACTAACCGCAATATATTGAGAAGAGGCGGTACCATCCCAGACCCATGGAGGACGATTTTGAATTGGCGCTACACGGGTCTGGGAGGCCGAGGCTAGCATGCATGTAGGCCTATACTATTATAGTAAGTACAACTTATTTGTTCTCTTATTGAAATTAACTAAGCATAAAAATAATTTAGTTAATTAATACAGAATTGTAGGTTTGATAGCCTAGGAGCTTGAGAGTTAAAATTCAATTTCCTAATGATCCAGATGGCATGGCAATCTAGAAACAGGCAGATCTACAGAATAGGGTGATAGACATACATGTAGGCATCCTGTATTTGTTGTTTTAAGCTGTGTGAAGTGAGGCGTTTCTCACAAGTTTGAGTATATACTAGTTGTGCCATATCTGTAGGCGCCTCGCGTTCGTAAGTAACACATCCAATGGAGTTTTCAGACCATCTACTGAAACCAGAGTCCTAGCTAGACAATACGTATTTGTTGAAACCCTGTCATGGAAGTAAACATGCAAACTTCCTAGTAGTTTAGATTGCATATATAGACCTGGTATAGGTAGTTGTCGTTTTGCGATCGTGATCAAGACAATTGAAATGTACAGTCTAGGTATGCACTCAGTTCCGTTGTAACGACAGTGGTATGGTATTTACTGACATAGAAATTGATATCAGCAAACATTGACTATCAACAGTGTTAGATGCAGCACAGTGTAGTACAGGATTGATTGTGGTATGGGAGGTGTGACTAGTTGACTGTAGGTGGCATTCAACTTCTGAAGTGTTTCTTGGTTGTCAAGTACACACAATCCCTAGCTACAATACAAAAGGATGGAGCGACGGAACTTGATGAAGCATTTTCTTCGTGGTTTGGTCACTTGCACGAATCGTTCCTAGACTCATCTGTAGTCGGACACGGAAACGATTTTTAAGGTAGGTCCTATCATGAAACGTGGTCGTGGGGAGGAGAAATTTGAGATTTGTGTGTGTACACACACACACACACACACACACACACACACACACACACACACACACACACACACCACACACACACCACACACACCACACACACACACACACACACACACACACACACACACACACACACACACACACACACACACACACACACACACACACACACACACACACACACACACACACACACCACACACACACACACACACACACACACACACACACACACACACACACACACACACACACACACACACACACACACACATCACATCACACCAGAAGCTCAATGGAGACCTATATAGGACTACGCCCATTTCTGTTCTGCAATCCAGATTAGAAGCCTCGCTACGCTCAGCAATATATATATATATATATATATATATATATATATATATATATATCAATTTATTCAATAATTTTCCAAATGGATGAGACCTTACAAAGGTTAATGGTTTGTTTGGTGCTATGCAAGCAAGGTGGAAGCGAGGATATGTGCCATTTCTATGTGCCATTTCAACATGTTCATCTGAGCTGATTTCAGCCTTTGCGATTTGTAATTAATTTCTAAACCACGCAGGAACTGCATGTCTAGTAATTGATTGGCGCACTTCTGATTGTCTGATGTGCATGGTCTGGCAAACCTAATAGGTAGGTTAAAATTAATTTATTTTATTTGCACAGCACTTTTATCTGTCAATGATCTACTCTAGAGAACTGTAACTAGATGTGTATACACATGTCACTTTTGTTGTAGCTACCCCAAAACATGCAATACACTAATACCTTGGATATCTGGCCCTCGAAGTTTGGGCACCTTCATCTACACGGCAGTCCCAGCGATCACGTGTGAAAACTTTTTTACATGAATGCGCATGTGCAATTTTGCATCCACGGAAATGGTGACCAGTAAACCGAGGCAGTCTGTCCTTACACTTGAGAAAAAGATAGAAATCATAAGAGAAATCGAGAAAGGGAAATCTCAACATCGTGTAGCTGAGATTTTTGAACTGCTGAAGTCTACTGTTGGAGACATTTGGAAAGGTTGAGAAAAGATTAGTTGCCACGTGTTCGGTGCAGAGGACCTGACTGTCGCCAAGGGGCAGTGTATTGTACGTGGATCACAGTTTCCTCTCTTGGTTGATACACTATCGGTGTGGTAATTGACCCTTTGAGATATGAATATTTCACAGTGCCCGGATAACCGACTAGTGTACACACATATGTGCTATGTAGTATAGATACATCTTGACAAAGAGAAGTTGTAGCTAGGTATATGTTTATCTATTTAATTAATGATATATATATATATATATATATATATATATATATATATATATATATATATATATATATATATATATATATACTAGTACCTTTAATATCTAGCTGCTATGATCAGCACATTGCTGACTCCTGCTAGCATATCTCTATAATGCGATTATCTAGTGACTACAGTGTCACATTTGTGTGTCATCAGCTGATGACGGAGTTGGGTCAGTGACGATTGCTGTTCCATCAAGCTCAAAACCAGCAAAGAGAGTGAAGGTTCTTAAGCGAATGCAAAGCAAGTTAAAGATAAAGGATCATGACATTGATGACATAACCAGGTGAGTGGCTGCAAACAAATCGTTCATTCTAAGATGTTTATGTGAAGTTTCTGAAATAGAGCTTTGAGAGATGCCTTTGACTTGAGATGGGATTATGTGCAGAATGTTGAAGAGCATGAAATCACAGAAACAGACACAGGCAAGATCGCTAAATTGTGCTTGACATATAAACTGGTTGAAAACAACTTGAATCGGTCATTATTGATACACAATATGTAATATATTGATATTAGTGTAGAACTATTATGATATGTAATAAGTTAATTTTTTGATTTTGTGGTAGATGTACACATACGTACCTACAGTCAATCGCAGCTGCATGTTGAGCTTATAATGATTGTGAAGATAATACGTTATTTTGATTTTAGTCAGATTGGTCACATCTCTAACAAAATCATATTTGTGGTTCTAAATTTAGTTTTAGTCATAGTGAGTGAGGAATCATTAATTCAACTAAATGCAGAGGATAATATAGCAACTTAGACATGCAGTATATGTTAGCCTTGATGTTTGCCTTGATGTTTGCCTTGATTTTTACATGCTGTCAAATTGTATGCACACAGTGATTTTCAAATTACTTCACTTACGTTACATTGTCTAAAGTGCATTGTGAGCCTCATTCACTGTGTGGTTAAGACAGATACATGGTTTAATATTAATTAAGTTGTCACTTTTGAGTTATGAGGTGTTTTGTTTGTAGCTCGTCCTGAAGTTGCATTGGACGACAACAACTTCTGGTTTAGATGGAATGTAAGTATACATGCAGTGTGCAGAGCACCACACATCAAACGCATGTGCTACTACAATTATTGCTGTGCTTAATTTTTGGTACGTACTGCTGCTGCTGCTGCTGCTGCTATACATATCGACATATAATGTGTGTGTGTGTGTATGTGTGTGTGTGTGTGTGTGTGTGTGTGTGTGTGTGTGTGTGTGTGTGTGTGTGTGTGTGTGTGTGTGTGTGTGTGTGTGTGTGTGTGTGTGTGTGTGTGTGTGTGTGTGTGTGTGTGTGTGTGTGTGTGTGTGTGTGTGTGTGTGTGTGTGTGTGTGTGTGTGTGTGTGTGTGTGTGTGTGTGTGTGTGTGTGTGTGTGTGTGTGTGTGTGTGTGTGTGTGTGTGTGTGTGTGTGTGTGTGTGTGTGTGTGTGTGTGTGTGTGTGTGTGTGTGTGTGTGTGTGTGTGTGTGTGTGTGTGTGTGTGTGTGTGTGTGTGTGTGTGTGTGTGTGTGTGTGTGTGTGTGTGTGTGTGTGTGTGTGTGTGTGTGTGTGTGTGTGTGTGTGTGTGTGTGTGTGTGTGTGTGTGTGTGTGTGTGTGTGTGTGTGTGTGTGTGTGTGTGTGTGTGTGTGTGTGTGTGTGTGTGTGTGTGTGTGTGTGTGTGTGTGTGTGTGTGTGTGTGTGTGTGTGTGTGTGTGTGTGTGTGTGTGTGTGTGTGTGTGTGTGTGTGTGTGTGTGTGTGTGTGTGTGTGTGTGTGTGTGTGTGTGTGTGTGTGTGTGTGTGTGTGTGTGTGTGTGTGTGTGTGTGTGTGTGTGTGTGTGTGTGTGTGTGTGTGTGTGTGTGTGTGTGTGTGTGTGTGTGTGTGTGTGTGTGTGTGTGTGTGTGTGTGTGTGTGTGTGTGTGTGTGTGTGTGTGTGTGTGTGTGTGTGTGTGTGTGTGTGTGTGTGTGTGTGTGTGTGTGTGTGTGTGTGTGTGTGTGTGTGTGTGTGTGTGTGTGTGTGTGTGTGTGTGTGTGTGTGTATGTAGTAACTATGCTGCACAATGACAATGGCTGGAGTAATGACCTCATTGCTGTAATCTTCATGTCCAACCATTGTTCAGCTGGGGTAGGACCTGGATACTTTAGGTTAAGTTAAGCAGTCACAGCACTGTTGTAACATGCATATGGTTTCTGTTTCTTTGACAGCTAATGTATGTTAGTGCCTGAAGTGAACAAGTGCTAACAATGTGAATACAAAATATTTTGTCACTATGTATTATTAACAGAATGGTGTGATGGAAGTGGGAAGAGTTGGTGATGATGAGAATGTTTGCCCTGTAAGTTGGTCAGCATGTTTGTATGTGTTGTGTTTTGTATCTTGTGTTTTTTCAATTTTCAAGGTGCCATCAGCTAAAGAGTTTTATAGTGATCTGTCGTCGTTGCATTTGATTACATCTCATGGTCCTGTCAGGAGCTATTGTTGGAAAAGGCTTGGCTTGCTGGAAGCAAAATACAGGGTATATCTATTGTGGGATTGCTTGATCGTTAGTTGTATCTTGATAAGAAACGTAACTGACAGCAATGGAATTATTTGTTATTGCACATGTTGGTCTGTTTGTAAACCTCGTAATATGTGATGTGTTACATTTCTAGGGTCTGATATTGGATCAGGATAGTTGATCTTGCATGGCTGTGTGTAGTGAATTATGCTTAGTTTAGTCATTTAATTAATTGATTGAGTGTTGACATTTATGTTAAATAAATTAATTGTGGTTGTGTTGTTGCAGTTGTATAAGCTTGAAAAAGAGCACGAGGAAGCATTTTCTTTGCGTCATACATTTGCTAAAGACTTCGATAACGTGGTCAAAGTAGACACTCATATTCATCACAGTGCATGCATGAGGTATGTGCTTCTTGTTGTTTGCAATAGTGTGCATTCGTGTGCTTTTCTGATCATGCATTCGGTACAGTGAGCTCGAGAGATTGTGTCAATTGAAACATGTTGACATATCAATTATATAGCATGTTAAGTTTGATTTTTAATAGTTGTGTAAATCATTTAATTGGTGCAGTGCATGCAGTACGATTATAACTTTTTTTGTGCACAGTGCAAAGCTTTTGTTGGACTTCATGAAACACAAACTGCAGCACAACAGTTCTGAGGTTGTCTGTGACGACTGTAAGTTTAGTGCTTGTGTTTCCATGTTGATGTTTCTCTTTGTGTAGTTTCTATGTGTAATGTTGTATAAGATGAAATTGACGAACAAAGCATATTGGTGGATTTTATTTTGGCGGTTGGACATTGTTGTTTGATAACTGATATATGTCTTACCATAAGTGGTCTTGATGTGTTTGTCATTGGCAGCTGTGTTTGTACTGCATGGTCTCCAACTACTGCGTAGGCACAACAGACGGCAAGCAAGGATTACCTATGGTACCATCTTGCTAATGCACGTGCCTGATGACATCAACATATCCCAGAGGCCAAATTAATGGCGACTTTTATATTGACGGTCATTGAAAAATCCGCCAATCCACCAAAATAAATTCCCCGCCAGTATTTCATCTTATACCGTATATAATACTTGCACAATAGCTTGCACTAAACACTGATTAATTTATCCTTTTCAACTGGAAATGAATGAGTCTTTGTTTAGCTGATGGAAGTCCCATCACATTAGGAAAACTTTTCTCTGACTCTGACTTAACAGCAGACAACTTAAGTCTGGATGCGTTAGGTCAAGCCACTTTCATGTCCTTAGATCCCTTTGTGTTGTGTGTAATATATTTCTAATGATTTAGACATGAAGATCTTTGCAGAAGACGCTTATCATCGATTTGACCGAGTCAGTAAATGTTCTTTGATTGTTAAATTTGTTTCAACTCAATCATTTAGTTGGTTTGTACAGTTCAATGCAAAATATAATCCTGCGGGACAATCACGTTTGAGGGAAGTTTTTCTCAAGACATCAAATAAACTTAAAGGAAGATACCTCGCTGAGCTTGTGACTTGAATCACTATATTCTGCTAGCAAACAAGATGGATGAGAATTTGTGTTTCTTGTATAGACACAGGAAGTGTTTAGACGTCTACAGGGTAGTGTTGATGAGAAGGTAGAGCTACGCCTCTCCATATATGGCAGGAAAAGCAGTGAATGGTCAAAGATAGTGTATTTTATTGTTTACTTTTGTTGTAGGTTTGTTGGTGTGTTTAGGGATGAGCTAAGCAACTGGATTGTTAGCAACCAGTTATATTCAGGTGCAATTGAAAGCTCACTATACCATGTCCACATATACGTCATGTTTATCAGTTTGTCTGTTTGCTTGTATGTCTTCCTTTTCTGCTCATTTATTTCTATGTTTCTTAATTTTACATCTGTTTTTGTTTTAGTCTGCATTTGGTCTGTCTGTGTTGATCTATAACTGCTTGGTAGTTATATACAAATTGTTGTGGGCAATAGATCGAAATGTGTGGATGATTCAGGTGCCACGCATATACACAGTTTTCAGGCATGTTGTTGTCAGTGACTTGTTTACGTTTGTGTGAGTTTATAGTTTTATGCCTTACAGACAAATGGGCTCTATCTCATCATTTCAAGACTTGCTGGACAACATTTTTAAACCTTTATTTGAGTGGTAATATGAGCTGTGCTGTTATTGATATAAATGATGTGGTTAACTTAACTTTTGTAACAGCACAAGAGATCCAGCTTTACATCCACAACTGCATGAATTTCTGCAAAATGTAAAGAATATATTGGACAATAAAATTTGCATATAATTTGCAAAGTTTGGTGTGTGTTTAGGTGTCTGGATTTGATAGTGTGGATGATGAAAGCATTCCAGAGTAAGTGTTCTTCATGTACGTCATGCTTGACTAGATTAGCTGTTTGTAGCAGTGTGGTCAGTGTCAGTTGCATGACACAAAGTGGAAAGACTGCATGTAGCCTGCGAGTAGTGGATTAGGTAGAGATGCGTGTTTATATATGTACATTGGCATATTGGCGTGTTGCGAACCAGCTTACTTGCACAAATGTTGTATGTATTTTCATAAGGAAACTTTTATAAATTGAAATGAATTGATGTGCTTGAACGTTTACCTTGCAGACACCACTGTGACGCAAAGAGACCACCCAAGGTGAACAGCCATTTTGTTCTAATTTTATACTAACGTATTGGTAGCCGAATGTGGGCAACTGTTGCATGCAGGACTGGACAGATACTCGAGTGAATCCTCCATATAGCTACTACTGCTACTACATGCGAGCAAACATAAGTGCATTGAATCAGTTTAGAGCCATGAAGGGCTTGAACACGTTCTCATTCAGGTGAGTGTATGCTGCATTTTGTTTGAAATCAATATATTAGCTGTGTTGCAGACCTCATTGTGGAGAAGCAGGAGACACACAACATCTTGAGGTTGCATTTCTGCTGGCAGACTCAATTGCACACGGGTAGTTTACTTGCATGGAGCTAGATCTCGAGGCTTACAAGACTGTGAATGAATGTATTTTTGTGGTCGTGTGCAGATTGAAACTTTGGCAGACACCTGCCATACAGTATTTGTTCTATTTGGGTCAAATTGGAATTCACATGAGCCCAATCAGGTACGTGAGTTGATGGATAGTAAATGTGGCAGTGCACTGTTGGAACCTGTTGTTTAACTGTTGGGTTTTGTTGTAGCAATAATGCTTTGTTTCTTGGTTATGATAAGAATCCTTTTCCTCGTTTCTTTGCTCGTGGGTTGAACGTGTCATTGTCGACAGGTTAGCATATGTTCTGTTGTTGTTGTGTTTGCTGTGTATGTGGTTGTATGATGTAGATGATCCTTGTCAATTTCACTGTACTGAAAATCCACTGATTGAAGAGTACAGCGTTGCAGCTAAGGTTTGATGATTTGCAATGTTGACGTTTTTACCGCATCACAATTGAGTTTGCAACTCCATTCTTCGAAGCTACAAATGCAAACGGATTATTTCAAAATCAACAGTTTCAATTACACTAGCAGCAGCATTAGAGAATGGGTTGTTGTAAATACACAGACTGACTATAGATATGATCGCCATGCGTGTTAGTTGTTTTGTTTTGTTGAGATACTCAAACAACTTTTAACTTCATACAGTTTACAACAGTGTGCTCACTCGTCATGTTACAATGCGTTCATAAACAAACATTAACCTTAGTCTTACTTTG
The DNA here is from genome assembly GCF_963422355.1 of Corticium candelabrum. NCBI lineage: Eukaryota > Metazoa > Porifera > Homoscleromorpha > Homosclerophorida > Plakinidae > Corticium > Corticium candelabrum. The sequence goes on along the minus strand of NC_085099.1, from coordinate 138,175 downwards.
CTGCTAGGTTTGGCGTCTTTCCAATACAGACCAGTGTGAAATAGCGTTGAACAGTGTCAAGCAGGTTACTACAACATCATCTTACTAGCAGTATATTGCAATATCAGTAATACTTGCTTTTAGTGTGGATTTTCTATAAATCAAAAAGTGCAGTGGATTGGTGAAGGTAGAGTACACCAAGGCTGGACGTTGACAAGCGTCATACTCTTAGAGTGTAGACTTAATCACATTTATTTAGGTTTTCTTACTAACCAAGTCAGAGAGGGTGACATGCTCTTGTATTGCCAATGTGAAAGCAGGTTGATTGCACAGATTACTGATTCTTTGTTTTGTAGGCACAATGTGCCGACAATTCGTTTACAGTTCAGACAGCAGCAACGATTTGAAGAGCTGGTGACAATACTGGGAGATGATCGAGCAGAAAGGTTGGCATGCAAACTTTTTGAACCGATTTTATCTTAATTAACAAAGCTGTTTGTTTGTTGCAGAATTGCGGGGCAAATAACAGAGCACATGCAGGATTTTTATACAAAGTTGTGTTTCAAAGATCTCCGCATGGTTTGTATTCCAATTCAGTGATACTCTATGTGACATGCATGATATTATAGCATGATGTGAATAATATATGTAAAGGCATGTCCTCACTGGCAACTGGATCGTGATCCGACTGCAAACATCGTGTCCACACCTATTCCACTTTCTAGGCAATCACGATCCACTCGATCCACTTGATGTGGATTTGATCACATCGATCACGATTGGTTGAATCCAATTATGAAATTAGTGGGTGTTACCTTCACGTGCGTTATATAGGAGTGTAGTCAGAACATCCAACTCTCCTCACTCTTTTTTGTTCTTGCTCAATTACGTAAGTACGTAGATAATGCATTTTCTTGTAGAAGTCTTTGCCAGCAACGAATCATGCTCTGCCAAACCATTTTCCATCATCATTCTCCCTAGCAGAAGAGAATCAATTTGATGTATGACCTACTTGACTTCCATTTTCATGACTTTGTTGTACAGACGGCTTTGGGTTGTTCTTTGTAGGAAGACAAGGGCATGAAATTGTCGTGGTTTAGTACTCTTACATTATTGGTTGGTGGCTTGTTGATTGGATGTGTGGCTTACAAGGTAGGCTACAGTCATGGTGTAACTTCTGCAAACTTCTGAAGGAAATTGTTATGCCATTTGATAAAAATTTTTTGACTACTTTGTCAATGAAATGACTTTAATATGTTTTAGAGAATGTGATTGTGGATTTGTAGTCTTGCTGTAGTTAAAATAGGTTTGTCATATCATGTACGTGTTAGATGGCCTCATATTATAGATGGCCTTAACTAATTAATATGCCATATAACGATAGACAGTGGACAGGCTCATAAGGCAAGTAGTCTTGAATGATGGTCTTTTGTACCATTTAATAGGAATCAGCTGTATGCACTATTTACCAAGTAGTACCGTCGTAGAAACTTAGAAATCATACTGATATGTAAAACAGTCACACCAATTGGTGTTTGTTAAGGAATTTGATGCGAGTGTATAAAGAGAAGCAAGTTACTTTAAATTAGAGGTTTGACCAGAAATGTGATTGATGAACAACAAGAGAACGATTGATATCACTGATAGATGCACAGCCTAGTGGATAAAGTGAAAAGAGAACGTAAAGTGCAACATTATGCAACTGGATAAAGTACGTACTCTGTTGTTACCTGATAATTTCATTGCTACTTTAAATTCATGCAGCACTTGGCAAACTCCATCTTCTCCCTAACAAATTCACATTTATGCTAATTAGTGTTAATAATATAACTAATAATGTAGGTACTTGTTTGATTTGTTGATTGCTAATTATACTGAATGAATGTTGAGTAATAGTCATAAATAAATGTCATGATAGATAGAGTATATGATAAATTATAAGAAGTACTAGTCATGCCACGTATATAGAGCAAATAAAAAATTGGTAGTTGAAACTGACATTGTATGTTAGACCCCATAAGACTGGTCTTCCTATGAAAACAGCTCGAGCTCCTAGAGCTATTGCTTTCAGCACATCAGTTCCATAACGAACTCCACCATCTACGTAGATTTCTGCTTTGTTGCCGACCGCCTTTGCTATCTCAGGTAGAACTTCTATCTGAAAGAAAAGACTGCAGTATAAGTAGGTAGCATGAAACTGGGACTTACTGCTGCTGGCACGGTGTCCAGTTGCCTTCCACCATGATTAGATACCCAGATACCTGACACACCATGCTTGACAGCTTCTCTAGCATCTTGTGCTGTTAAAATGCCTTTGAGGACAATAGGCAGATCAGTCAGCGATTTGATCCAGTCAATGTCCTTCCATGTTACAGCAGCTTCGTATGGACCATTTAGAAATGGTGATTGACCATCTTGATATCGAAGGTTGGGAAGTCCAAACTGCTGAGGACATGTAAATGATTTTCAGTTGAAGCATACTTAATCCCTACAACCTCTGTGTCAACGGTTATGACCAGAGCCTTGAATCCAGCTGTTTTTGCACGTAGCACCAAGTCCTTTGTTATGTGTCTGTCCGGCACTACATACAGCTGGAACCTTCGCAAACAATCAGGAGCAGACTCGGACACTTCTTCAAGGCTACATGTTGAGAAGGTACTGAGTGTCATACAAGTGCCCATCCTTTTTGCAGCTGCACAGTTAAGAGATACAATATAATGACAATATGAAATGACAGGATGCTGTATTCAGTTCAGTACATAATTTATTAGTTACTTCTAGATTCTACACTGACATTAACACATGACATTGAATTGATCTACAGTCCTTCATGTGATGTGGTTTAGATGAAGATTACAACTTGCTCTCTACAGCAATCCCAATTATGTCCATTAACCTTGACCCTAAACTTAATTAATTAACCATAAACTAAACTAAACCCAAAATAGAACCCCAACCCCAAACCCTTACCATAAACCGAACATTACACTCTAACCCGGACCCAAACTCTAACCCTAGACTCTAATCATAATACATTAATGTCCCACCTTTCACTGTTGCAATTTCTCCATCCAAATGAGCCATTTTATGGAAAGCAGTGGGTGCAATGCAAATTGGCATTGCAATTTTCACTCCTAGGATCGACGTTTCAGCGGTTAATTCAGATATTCCTCGGAGAACTCGAGGAAGTAGCTTCAACCTGAAAACGTTACAATCAGCATGTAGGATGAGGTAATTAGAGATAGAGATCTATCATGCTAAAAGTGCAACGTGTACTTACACGTATAGGTAGATCGATGATCAGCAGACTCGATCTTAGGCATCATCTCTAGCTATAGTTGGACGTGTAGATATCGAACGATATATCAAGCTGTTCATAACGGCAAGCATGCAGCCTATACATTACAGTACATGGCTATTGACGACTGCAGATGCTCGCATATTTATAGACCCGTTGCAGCTCAAGTATTATACACTGGTGCTAGCCTATGGCCAATATATTGCATGTCTACAAGCACACTGTAGATATGTCCACCCATGATATGCCCATATTTCTGCGCAGTTCGAGGACGACAGTCAATTGTGTCGTGAAGGATTAAGTATTGCTGTACATGTAGAATACCTTTGAAAGGCAGATTCATTTTCTTTGAGAGTAAACTCTCCACACGCTCCATCGGAGTAGTAATCTCTTGCTACCTTGGGCAAACGCTGATGTGCGTACTGCTCGAATTGTAACAAACGATTCATGACAGCCGGATGTCTACTGCATTGTTAGACGTCCGGGATTTCTTGTCTCGTGACCGAAAGTGTCCGGATGTTCTTGATACTGTACAAGAAAAGATCGCGCCAATCTCATATGACTGTTCGTGTATGCTGTGCCTATCTACGAAACATTTTTGACACAGAAATACGTTATGTGGCTAGGGGTGCGGAAGTCGGTTGGATTTCGATGTTACAGTGCGCTAGGGTTACGGGAGGGGTACTGTACGGGCTAGGGTTAGGGTTAGATTTAGGGTTAGGGTTAGATTTAGAGTTAGGGGTACGGGTTACGGGTTAGGGTTACGGGTTGGGTTACGGGCTAGGGTTAGGGGTCAGTGCACTTTCTGGCCATTTAATTTTTCCATTTTTTAGTTTGGTTAAAAATTGAAAAGTACATCGTGCATTTCAATTTTTGGACCAATTTTTATCCAAAAATTAAAAATTGCAAAATTGAAAATTGATTTACTACATATAAGAAAATTCAAAATACAAAATTGAAATGACAGTTGCACTTTCTGGCCAAGTATATTCTATCTAGATATTCTTCAGTGACAGCACCTAGACGTGAAAAAGCAATTTGATGGTTGGCACTGTCTCCTTCAAGGTGTACACTCTAGGTAACAATCTCAAGTAACAGGCTGATAAATAGGGGTTAGCAGTAATGATCTAGGATTCTATAGGAAAGTGAATTTTTTATTCAGCTGATGTGGCGTCTCTAATTTGTTCATAGGCGTAGGAAAGTGATTACTATTGGGGGGGGGGCACAATTATTGAATGCGTGCACTTTGTATATCAGCGGCGCATGGGCACTTGCACAGATATCAAGAGTCATAGTGTTGACAGATATCAAGAGTCATAATGTTGACAAATAACTAAACATGACCAAAAAAGTTTCTTCTCCTTTCATTAACAGTTATAAAGGAATTTGCAATTTCATCTAGATCTATGTTATCCGTTCTGTCCTTGTGCACATAGAGAGACATTGCATGATTTAGTCTTTCCTGACTCATTGTGGTTCTCAGATATGTCTTCAATCTCCTAAGTGCTGAAAATGTTCTCTCAGCAGTAGAGGTGGTGACAGGAATAGTGTAGAAAAGTTTAATCAAGTGAACAACTTCTGAAAGCATCTCCTTACAGAGAGAAATATCAGCCATGATAGAACATATTGTTCTTACATTTGTCACTTCTGTAATTGGTGGATTGTTTTCAAGCTTTCGATTTCTGACTTGGACAACATCTGGAAGCATTGATAGCTGGTATTTCAGTCGAGATAAATCAAGGTCATCTTTGTAGAGTTGTAGTTCTTCTGGTAAAGCAGTACCATCCATGGTGTACGTACCATTTACTGCATCTAATAGTAGCTGCCACAGGCATACCTCTCTTCTGCTGGAACCGTCGTTTGAGTTCATTAACCAGCAAATCTAACACTTCAAAATACTGCTGCTTGAAATAACATTCAGGGGAAGAAAATTCATGGCTAGTTAAGCCTGCCTCATCCAGTCTTTGTGGTGGACGCCTGTATCTTGGGAGGCAAGGTGGTGCTGTGAGGTTCTTTGAGCATTTGACTACATCCTCATAAAACGAATGAAACTTCTCATCAGTCCTCAGCCGTTCAAGATGACATACTGCTAAATCTGCCGCTGTCATAGCCTCCTGCAAAGTTGTGTCTTTCCCCTGCAATGATATGGATAGCTGCTCACCAGCACCAAAGATTAAATGAGACATTTTGAGACCGAGATACGTACTAAACTTTTCCATTTGAGCAAGGTACCCACCAGCAGTACGCCCATACTCATCGTGGCATTCAGCATTAACCTTCTGTAATGTTTCACACAGCACACAATAATTGTTCAAAATCGAATGCAGTGCTGAGGTGCGCACAGTCCACCTTGTAGGACACAAAGGTTTTAACGAAGGTGAACGGTCAGAGCCTGGAGGTAGTTGAGCCTGCAGAGCTTGAAATAATGACGATCTTTTGGGGGAGTATCTAATAAGATCAGCAACACCCCTGGCCAGATCCAATGCATCTCTTACAGGTTGACACTGACAACCTATTGTTTGTAAACATAAATTAGTGCAATGGGCCAGACAGTGCACGTAGAGTGCTGATGGTACATCATTTTGAATTTTAGCCGCCACACCATTTAAATATCCACTCATGTTACCTGCACCATCGTATGCCTGCCCGCGGCATTGAGACATGGGCAGACAGCATCTCAACAAACAATCCTTGATACAAGTAGTCAAAGTCTGTGCGTCAGTTTTTGGAACATTGATAAGCTGAATTGGGTCCTCGTGGATATCAAAATTATCATCCACCCACCTGATACAAACCACAAGTTGTTCCTTGTGACCAACATCTATTGCTTCGTCAGCAATAATGGAATAGTACCGTGCATTTCTAATTTCAGACAAAAGACCTCTCAAAACACACAATCCCATAAGAGAAATCTGTTCGTTTTGAATTTCAGGGGAACACTACTTCTTCTCCTTGAGCCAAACCTTTAGTTGAGGGATCTCATTACTTCTCAGGAGCAAAAGCTGAGCCAAGTTACCTTCTTCCTCATGGTGACCCCTAACAGCCATTCCTTGTCGAAGCAAGTACCTCAATGTTGATAACTGAGTCAGCAGCATTTGCCGGTGAAGTTTTTGATCAACCATAGCTTGTCTGCACAGGAGTGCATCCACACTGTCATGCTTTAGTTGCTCAGCTTTAAAAACAGCTTCTTTATGATGACCAGATTGAGCATGTACAGAGAATCTTTCGTGAGCCTTTTTCCAAATGTCAAACCCTGTGTCAATAAAGTTATCTTCTCCTTTAGTGGCCAGACCTAGCAACCCTTTCCTACTACAATATCTGCAATATGTGCAGTAGACTTTGCTCCTGGTTGTGCACAAAGTCAGCCAAGGATAGCTCGTATACCAAGTGGGAGAAAATGCTCTGTATTTCTTGCCTTGCTTCCTTTTGGTGTTGTTTATAACAGCTGGGTCTTTGGGTTGGAACGGTGACAGAGTCTCTTGACAACACGCAGAAGAGCAGACAGTACCTATCGACAATTGTAAAGGGTAAACGTCTTAGATAACACGAGAAAGGTTCAGAAAAATGTACTTCTTGATGTAAATCCCTGATCAAGGTCAGAGAAGACGCTAGCTCCAGCATCAACTGCGCTACCTGATGAGCTTCTACTCACCGCTGTATCGGAGTTGGACGAGGCAGGAAAGAAGTTCAGAATACTCTGATTCCGTCTTTTAGGTGGTGGAGGCGGTGTGCGCTCCTCGATCTCGCGTCCAGGTCCAATGCCGTTGTCTTACTTACCTTCACGTGTAACGTGCACATGCGCACACGACACGTCGGCGTGACAGCCTGGCTCGGTTGTGGGGGCACGTGCCCCCAGTGCCCCCACGGTTCCTACGCCTATGTGTTAATTGTACACACTTGTGTAGTAGAGGGATTCAGTTTGTAACACACTTGCAGGTATAGAAAAGGTGCACCTGAACTTGCTCCAAAGAGATTAGAATTGTGGCACAGGTCTAACTTAACTTAATTAAGCATAGCACAGTTCACCTGCATTTGCCTTTATTAAGCGCTAAGCCCATTAGCTTGTTTTAGCACAAATTACTGAACACAATAAGTGCACAACAGTGATAACTGAACTGTATAACTCAGCACTCAGATAACCATCTGCCGGATACAGTACAGGTATTGTTGAAGAAAATGGTGGATCTGACCATAGGTGTAACAATTAATTAATCAACAACAACAAGACGCTCGATTAATTCAATAGAATCTCTCTCCATGTTCATCATGTGCTAATTATTATCTTTTGGAAATAATCGCCTTCTAAGTAGAACCAACCCTGGATGGCTTGCTACTATGTACACTTGTGCCACAACCCAATTGCTTTGTATACACCCACAAGTCTGTTACAACCAATCCCTCCAGCGAAAGTCTATAATTTACGAATTACGCCACATCAACTAAACAAGAATTTTCTTCCCTAGCTAGAGAATCCTATAGATGGTTACTGCATAGTTATTAACTGCTATTTCATCAGCAGTAGGTGATAGCTATTTGAGCTGCTTGTCTGTCAATTGTCACTTAGAGTGTACACCTTGAAGGAGGCAGTGCTAACAATCAAATTTCTTTACCACGTCTAGGTGCCGTTGCTGAAAACTAATAGAATATACTTGGCCGGAAAGTGCAGCTGTCATTTCAATTTTGCATTTGCGATTTTGTTATATGTAGTAACTCTAGTAACTCAATTTTCAATTTTGTAATTTTTAATTTTTAGCTAAAAATTGGTCCAAAAATTTAAATGCACGATGTATTTTTTAATTTTTAACCAAACTAAAAAATTGAAAAATCGAATGGCTGGAAAGTGCACTGACTGTTAGGGTTACAGGTTACGGTTTGTGTTACGGGTTAGGGCTACCAGTTAGAGTCCATGCAGCTTTATGGTGATGGTTAGGGTTATGGGTTAGGGTTTAGGTTAGGGTTAGAGTTATGGTTAGGGTTACTAGTTAGAGATTAGGGTTAGGGTTAGAGCTAGGGTTAGGGCTAGGGCTAGGGTTAGGGTTACGGGTTAGGGTTACTGGTTAGGGTTAAGGGTTAGAAATTATGGTTAGGGTTAGTTGTAGGGTTAGTTTTACACTAGGGCAGCAACTCCAGTGGATGTTTGACCCTAGGGCCTGATCTCCTTTGGAGGTCCTGCACAGGGAGTGATTGTACCCTGTGACCTGTACACTGGCCAGTAGTCATGTTTCAACAAAGGTGCTTTGCGGGATGACGACAGTTCTGACCTTCGCAAGTGCACATACTGTGTATATAACAGTGTCTTGTGATATACCATTTAATGAAATCGTTCATCAGTTCTAGGTAGTACTTACCAAGTAGTAGTTGTAGAAAATTTTAATATTGAAAGTAATTTAACGTGTGTATAAAGAGAAGGAAGTTACTCTAATTATTATAAATCTAGAGGTTTGACCAGAAATGTGATTGATGAACAACAAGAGAATGATTGATGTCACTGATAGATGCACAGCCTGGTAGAAAAAACAAAACAAGAACCTAAAGGCCTGTCCACACTAGACCAGAATGGATCGGGATAGCGAGCGTCCACACTGCACTTTGAAAACGATACCTCCGCCTCATTTCGCTATCACGTGACTGATGACCGATGTGTATGTGTGGTTTCTTTGCTTGTAGAAAGCGTTGATACAGTGACGTAAGGTGAGCGAGAACAAAGACGAGTGAGGAGTGCTAGATATTCCGACTACACGCGTAGCGTACGTGAAGGTAACGCCCACTATTTCTAATTGGATTCAACCGATCGCGATCGAATCCACTTCGCGATGTGGATCGGACAGATCGCGATCGAGTTGCAAGTGTGGACAGCGTTGCGGTTGGATCGCGATCCAGTTGCCAGTGTGGACAGGCCTTAAGCTGTAAAACTATGCAACTATTTATTGTACTCTAGATCTGTTACCTGATAATTTCATTGCTACTTTGAATTCATCCAGTAGCAGTTGCAGTACCCGACAAACTCCATCTTCTCCCTAACAAATTCACATTTATGCTAACTAGTGTTAACTAATAATGTAAGTACTGTAATTGTTGATCTGTTGTTTGCTAATTAAAATACTGAATGATAAATAATTGGTAATAAAAATAACATATAAAATGAATAATAAATGCCATGATAGATAGAGTATATGATAAATCATAGGAAGTCATGCCACGTATATAAAGCAAATAAAAAATTGGTAGTTGAAACTGACATTGTATGTTAGACCCCATAAGACTGGTCTTCCTATGAAAACAGCTCGAGCTCCTAGAGCTATTGCTTTTAGCACATCAGTTCCATAACGAACTCCACCATCTACGTAGATTTCTGCTTTGTTGTCGACTGCCTTTGCTATCTCAGGTAGAACTTCTATCTGAAAGAAAAGACTGCAGTATAAGTAGGTAGCATGAAACTGGGACTTACTGCTGCTGGCACGGTGTCCAGTTGCCTTCCACCATGATTAGATACCCAGATACCTGACACACCATGCTTGACAGCTTCTCTAGCATCTTGTGCTGTTAAAATGCCTTTCAGGACAATAGGCAGATCAGTCAGCGATTTGATCCAGTCAATGTCCTTCCATGTTACAGCAGCTTCGTATGGACCATTTAGAAATGGTGATTGACCATCTTGATCTTGAAGGTTGGGAAGTCCAAACTGCTGAGGATATGTAAACTGATTTTCAGTTGAAGCATACTTAATCCCTACAACCTCTGTGTCAACGGTTATGACCAGAGCCTTGAATCCAGCTGTTTTTGCACGAAGCACCAAGTCCTTTGTAATGTGTCTGTCTGACACTATGTACAGCTGGAACCATCGCAAACAATCAGGAGCAGACTTGGACACTTCTTCAAGGCTACATGTTGAGAAGGTACTGAGTGTCATACAAGTGCCCATCCTTTTTGCAGCTGCACAGTCAGAGATACAATAAAATGACAATATGAAATGACGGGATGCTGTATTCAGTTCAGTACATAATTTATTAGTTACTTCTAGATTCTACACTGACATTAACACATGACTTTGAATTGATCTACAGATCTACTGTCATTCATGTGATGTGGTTTAGATGAGGATTACAACTTACTCTCTACCGACTATATCCATTATTAATATTAATGTCCCACCTTTCACTGTTGCAATTTCTCCATCTAAATGAGCCATTTTCTGGCAAGCAGTGGGCGCAATGCAAATTGGCATTGCAATTTTCACTCCTAGTATTGACGTTTCAGTGGTTAATTCAGATATTCCTCGGAGAACTCGAGGAAGTAGCTTCAACCTGAAAACGTTACAATCAGCAAAGATATAAGACATCAATCTAAGAGGCAAACACAATGTATATATACAGAGACACTGCACACTATTTAATTTACATGCAGCTAGGCAGCTAAAGTGTACGTATACGTGCACATATGTTAAAAAGCAGTAGATCTATCATGATGATACGGCCTTGTACAGTGGTGCTAGAGTCCATGAACCTCCTAGTGAAACGTGTATAACTAAATACAGTACATGTATGATCAGCAGACTCATCAGCTATAGTTAAATTATACGTGTAGAGTGATCGAGCTGTTCATGAAAGGTAAGCATGCAGCCTACACATTACATGCATGGCTACTGACGACTGCAGATGCTCTCATATCTAAATACACTCACTGGTGCTCTGGCTAGAGGTGTCTACCGCCTGTGAGGACGGAACGACAGTCATTTGTGTCGTGAAGGAGTAATTAAGTATTGCGATACCCGAACGTGTAATTGCTGTAGAATACCTCTGAAAAGCAGATTCATTTTCTTTGAGAGTAAACTCTCCACACGCTCCATCAAAGTAGAAATCTCTTGCTAACTTGGGCAAACGCTGATGTGCGTACTTCTCGAATTGTAACAAACGATTCATGACAAGAGGAGTCTGTACTATGGATATTTTGAGAAGAGGTGGAGGCCGTTGAGCACAACACGTGACTAATGCGCTAACAGTCGCGTCCTCGCGTAGCCAGACGATATCATTATGATATGGCGGAGTTGTTCAGTCGTCTGCGTCCTTTCTGTGTAAAGCTAGCTCAGCAGCCGTCTGTCGCGAGTGCTTGTAGCCTTAAGGAAGCACTGCAGGCTTTGATCGAACCTCAGATTCCTCACGAATTGTTTGAATATATTTTATTTCCACTTCTGCTCATTCTTAGATCTCAAAGGTAAGTACATGCAACTCTGATGTTTTGATTTGCAAAATGAGTGGTGGCATATGTGGTAGTTCTAAGGGATTCAGAAGTTTTTGTGTAAGCTAGTCAGTGGTGACTTAATTAATTAATTATTTACCTTGGAACATTTTGCTTTTGCATCAATAGTAACAAAACTGAACCTGTTGGTTGGTTAGTGATATGCAATAGAAATGATAAGCTAATTGAGGTTATTGGGTTGCTAATTAATTAGCTCTAACTCTAAAGTGAAATCTTTAATAAATTTATGTAGTTTTATACAGCACAGCGTTAGTGACTTATTTATGAATGAATTATTTATATGGCCGGAGCTTAAGTATTTTAATAGATAATATACGTTGATAGTATATATATATATATATATATATAGAGAGAGAGAGAGAGAGAGAGAGAGAGAGAGAGAGAGAGAGAGGAGGGAGGGAGGGAGGGAGGGAGGGAGGGAGGGAGGGAGGGAGGGAGGGAGGGAGGGAGGGAGGGAGGGAGGGAGGGAGGGAGGGAGGGAGGGAGGGAGGGAGGGAGTGGGGGAGGGAGGGAGGGAGGGAGGGAGGGAGGGAGGGAGGGAGGGAGGGAGGGAGAGAGAGAGAAGTTGTATTTGTACAAGGTGATTGCTGTGTCCAGTACATCCTCCAATGATGCTAAATTCCTGATTACTGATTTGTTTGTCTTGAAATTTGTCAATTTTGCATGCTAACACGGTTGTTTGTTTAGAACCAGCGAATTGTTGATATTGACAGCTTTGGATTGTCTTCGTCTCGTTTTACAAAAGACTTCAGTACGAAAGGAGGCCGTAGTCACTGATTTGATAACACAGTTGTGTGCAAAAGCCACAGGGCTGAGATCGGCAAAACATGAGGATGGTATAACATTGAATGAATTTATTAGTATGTCATTCTTAGAGATTTGTTTGTCAGACGGAGCAAATTTGCCATCAGACTTTGTATTATATATTTGTGCACTTTTTTTGTTGACGAGTAACACATAAGATTGTTTGTTTACGTTAATATGACTGAAAGCATTTGTAAAAAGTTCTTGTTTAGTTAACTTGTTTGCTATTTCTAGAAGATCAAGCAAACGTTATACTTGAAAACAGCAGCGTGTCAGAAGAGATTCGTCTAGCTTGCATCAGCTGTGTAACGACGTTGCTTGAATCGACATCTTTAAGGTGCAAATAGAGACACTTTGACTATTTCTGTGTGTTGTGTGGTTTTTCCGTCTGTTCTAATCAGTTTGTTTATTATTTGTGTGACTCATTGATTTATGTATATAACACTACAAAACAGTTTGGTACAATATTGTTGTCAAGTAATCAGATAAATTGAGCATGTTGGTATAATGTGTAGCGTCAGACAGTCTCTCTACAGTTTGGAGAGAGCTCCTGTGCTGGGATATGCTGTGTCCGTTACTTTGCAACTTACTACAGTTGAGACGATGCGTCCATTGCAAATAGAATCAATGAAGTGTCTTCAGTCTCTTTGTTGGTGTTCATCTCATGAACTGGATGCTGTACCAGTAGATGTCCAGCCGATCAGTGATGGTGCTCGTCAGTGTTGTCAAGTTGTTGCTTCGTTTCTACCAGGTATTGTCACATCCATAGCTAAGGTGATTGTAGGTGACTCAAAGCAAGGGCAGGTTAGTGATCTGTCTGCAGTAATACACATATTGTCTGACATGGCGTTATTGTACATTACAGGCAGTTTTATCGGTAAGTTGGAAACAATTGTATTCTATGTACTCTACTACGTTTTAATTACAGGCATCTATAAGCAACAGGTTTTGGTGTATACTCAAGTGTAGGATGGTTTAACTGCTTGTCCTATAAAATAATGTTTATCTTGTAACTATGGATTTGTCAGCTTTTGTTATAATTTATTATAGAAAAGAAAGGTTATGTAAAGGTTGAGCTTGTAATAATCTCAATTTCAATAGTATATTACTCGTGTGCATGCAATTTCATTACTGTTGTTGTACAGTTATGATTTCTGCTTCTAAATTTGGACAAATGAATGTGTGTTGTACTTAATTAGTAGTTAACTGGTCAAGCTGTCAGTGGACTATAGAGCAGATGTGAGGGCCGGTACAGTTACTGTTACGTTCAACAGTAAATCTGTTGTATCAAGTAACGTGCACAACAGTTATAGACATGCAAACATGCCGAGGCCAGTGAAAAAATGTAGGCATATCAGATATGTTACTTGCTTGAAATAAGTTAGATTGTGGACCAACAGATTGAGTACAGTTTTGATGTGATCTCTTTTAATTGCACCATATATTCTGTGGTTGGACTGCAAGTGTGAGTAATGATATTTGTTAGAATCGGCAGCACAGTTAGCAGTGTTGTAAATCTACAGTATGATTCAACATGTACATAGCTGGAAGACAGCAAATTCTATTTCTTATGTAATTGTTACGTATTACTAAAGAGTTCATATGTGAATGTTCTATACTTGATAATTATGTAGCAATTGTGGTTTGTAGTAGTGGTTAGAGTGTACAAACTATTAAGTAATTTGGATATATTATAGTATTTCTTTTTCTAACTATGATATAAAAGTACTGATGTGTCATTGCAGATGGCTTTTCTGACGTGGTCATCTGTTGTTGCTGCGGCAATGTGTGATGCATTGATGCCAGCCGACATTTCTATAGATATGCACGATGAATATCAAAGTTTGATTTGATTGAATTTTTGTGTTGTTGACTCAGATACCAGCACTGTCTTGTACAGATGAGGAAACGGAGAAGAGAAAAGCACTTGTTACAAATCAAGACAGAAGATGGTGGAAAGTAACAGCCAGCAAAGTGCAGCAGTTGCTTAAACGGATTCTTTCTGTTGGCATTCACTCAGAATGGAAGGTATGGATTGAATGTGTCATATGGACAGCACAGTAAAGTGTAAAAGAATAAAGCAGAGGAAGAATTAGGAAAGCTACAGCAAACTAGAAACTACCAAAAGTAGTTGAACTAAGTAACTTTGCTTTGATGCATTTATTTGAATTTTATTAAGTAAAACAGTAACAAAACTTTGCTCAATGAATGTGTGTATCACGTATTTGTTTGTTGGCTTAGCTTCGTCTTTCTGTTTGTAAGTTTGCAAAGATGCTTCTACTGAAATGCAACAAGTGGGGTGCCATTGTTGGGCAAATATAGTTTGTAATCGGTGGCAATTAATTTAAACATTTGTTTAGGTCACTTGAGAATTGTGTGCCAATGCTGGTAGATGTGTTGGTTTCACATTTAAATGATGACTACAAACAAGTTGCTGAATTTAGCAAGCAGTCATTGGTAGGAATGGCATGAAATACTGACTGTTAGTCTGTAGACTCATTTGTGTAAGTGTTTAGGATTGCTTCTCTGAGATTGTTGTTGCTCAAGGTACTGCATGCTTTCAGTATGAAGTAACTATATAGCTACTATATAGTATGTAGTTGTATAATATTATGTAGGTTCTGGCTCATTGATTTCTATGTTTGTGGAGAATATTCATTTGCTGATCACTCGTTTACCAAGAATTATAAGAACAGCAGGTGGTTTTGTTAATTGAAGTGGAAGTGGTAGTTGGTCAATGTATAGTTGTATAGATGATGCACAGCGGCTGCCTACGTTGGAACTTTTGGTTGGATATTTGAGACTTTTGGGTCCACGGATTTCTAGTTTGTTGTCTTCATCTTCACATCTGAAACGTCTTTCTCGGGCTTTGCTTCAGGTAATCGTCTTATGTTTTGTCTGTCTGTCTCTCTGCCTGCCTGCGTGCTGTGTGTGTGTGTGTGTGTGTGTGTGTGTGTGTGCACATGTGTGCGTGCGTGCATGTGTACGTGCATGCGTGCATGCGTGTGTGTGTGTGTGTGTGTGTGTGTGTTTGTGTGCACGTGTGTGTGTGTGTGTGTGTGTGTGTGTGTGTGTGTGTGCACGTGTGTGCATGTGTGCATGCATTTGTGTCTATATGCATACAACGCATGTGTGCTTGCAATCTAGAGCATCTTAGTGTTTTCTAACTGCACCAAATTACTAAGCAAAAGCTGTGGAAGTAGAGTTACTTAATCTAGTTTTCCAATAAGATATTTGTTCTTCAATAAAAAAAAAATGTTAATGATAATGGTGAATTCTAATATTCAACTGGCGCAATATTTTACAATAGCACTCTGAGTCTAACAGCTATTCTGTATTTCTGTTTTTGTGATTATTTATAATCATTGGCAATTTCTTTTATATTTCAGATTCTTGAGCTTGTACCTTCGGACTTAAGAATAATGGAAGAGCAGAATCTTCAGTTTGGTGCGTTCTGTTGCTGTCAATTAAGGGCATGTTTGTGTATTGACTATTATCGTTGTGATGTAGGATTGACTGCTAATAGTATGCTGCATTGCCCAGTAGCTAACCATTCATTTGGCCACTCAATTTATAAACTTCGGTTTTGCCATTTTAATGACGAAAAAATACAAACAACTGTTGTGAAATCAATCAGGCTGTTGGGTTATTATGGTGAGATGTGTGATATGTCCTCACAATCATGAAGTGATTCATTTACTACAATATTTAGGAGATATTGCACTTCTAATTGATCATTTTGTGGAGTTTATTTCACCGCTATCTCTTATGAAAAAGCAAGCTATTCTTATTGTGAATGAGTTAGTTCGAGGGACTGCAATAATTGGTAATAAATAGCAGACAGTTGATGAATTGTTTATATTTGAGACTTTGTTGGCTTTCTCTTACAGGATTTGGTTGTGGGCAAGATGAATTTCTGGTTTGTCAGCTTTGCATACATATACACACCACAAAAATATGAATGCACATATATGCAAACTTCTATACACGCATGCAAATATGCACACGTATACACTCATTTATAGCCTTAAATCTGTACTTGTTTGTATGGAAGTTATAGGATTAATTAATCATTTTGTCTAGTTTAATTGTTAGGTTGTGAACTAAGCTTTTGTCCCTGTGTGTGTTGCAGCATTGCAAAGTGAACAGTGAACAGACCGTTGAGCAGCACATAAGGTCGATCACATTACAAATATACATAGATGTAGATGTTATCTTTTGCTGTTTAGACAGTTTTGGTTTAGACTTATACCTAAGTTTGATGGTGATATTTTGTGTACTTAATTAAAGCAAAACAATTAAGGCATAGCACAATAATTATTGAAAGGGAATTGATTCAGGACATGCATATCAGTTGTAGTGGCATACAATATATGTACTCCATTCTTACAGAAATTACAAAATTTATATTCTAAACCATTTAAATAGTTTCTTAATTAATAAAGTTGTTTGAGAAACTATTTGCTGTTCTAGGTTTCTTCTTGCAGAGTATGTACGTGAGTCAAATTGGAACATTCCAACTACAGTAGACACAAGGATGGAAGACTTGCGAGCAAATCAAAGTTCACATTTTCTGTCTTCAGCAAGTGGTGATGGTCTTACTGTTCAGACATTGAACAGCAACACGATGTTTATTTGCTTATTATTGGACGGCATTGCTGCTTTTGCTGAAGTTTTGGGAAAACAATTTGATACTCTTCTGATTACAGCGCTTTATCCAATTATGGAGAAACTGGGTGACAGTAAAGGAGTCATCAGGTACAATTGCATGTGTGCATTGATTTATAATCTGCTTTCTACTCTCTGATTTCTGCAGTCAAACTGCATTGAATACATTGATGGTCATTTGTCAAAGTTGTGGTTACAGGTTGTGTGACTTTGGTGTTGTGGCTGTCTGCTTGCTGTATGTGTGGTGTATTTGCAGTTCTGTGAGCTCTGTAATAGGACGTAACGCTGATTATCTGATTGACACTGTGTCTCTGAACTTACGACATTTGGATATGAATCCTACAACGGCAAGGTGAATACCGTGCATTTCGTTTACCTAATCCAGCTAATCCAGATTAGATGAATTAGCTAATCCAGCTCATCAAGCTAATGCAGCCCATACGCGGATTAGACGGATTAGCTAATCCATCTAATCTGGATTAGCTGGATTAGGTAAATGAAATGCACTCTATGCATTTCACTGTTATTGACATAGACAAATTGTACTCATCAGAACAGACGTAGAGTAAGTAGGTTGGAAGTAGGCTGTGCACTTGGGCAAGTATTTTTTTGGCAATTCTGATCTGTTGTTTTGTTTGAAAATGGATTGGTTTAAATTTAATTCTTCCACCAGTCGAAGATACAAAGATGGTAAATTTAGTTATGAGTATGTAGAGTCATTAAAAGTACATGCAGGAAGTCGAACAACTTACTGTGTTTGTATCGAAGCATACATTTGGATAATAATATGAACAGCAATTTGCCCAATAATCAATTTGTTTTACAGGGTATTGAAAGTTATGTTTCAACAGAGGTATGTTGATTGGATATAACACTAAGGATGGTGTGATGTTGACTGTGTTAGCAGTGATGAAACATTTTTGCCTCTTGTTGATGACACACTTCACGAGGTTGGTCACATTTGACTTGCTCTTGCAGACAGACAGAAAGAGATGTCTAGACATATAGTGTTCAGATAATTAACATGCAAGTGGACTTGTTTAGTTCTGCAATTTAGTGGCATTTGAATGATTTGATTACTTGCAACTACATCATTTGAAGGAACTGACAAACAGATACTGCTGGGCAGATCATAGCTAAAGAACAATTTGATTTGATTTTACATGATTTTTGTCAGTAGGTGTTTTCTTGTCTGGATGGACATTTTGATGAGACTGCACTTCTCCTTATGCCGGTCTTGCAGAGTCTTATTGAGGCAGTTTGTCGGTGGTTTTGTAACACAGGGAAGCAAACGGCAGTAAATACAACTTTTGTATCACTGGTTTACACCAAGAGAACTAATGAATTAATCTTGTAGACGAACAGTCGTGTTGAAGGATTTAGCAGTGAAGATAGCAACATGAAAGGCTGTAGTGTCAGTCAGTATTTGTTGCAATATTGCAAGAAACAAGAAGTGGAGGAGACAGACAACGTCGAGAACAATCAAGATGATGAAAGCAATGAACAAGATGAAGATGCTGATGGTCAGCAATTTTGTTTGACTTTTGGTGGCGGGATTTAAGAGAGTTGTTAGTGTAGAAATAGATTACTCTGAGGACAAGCAAGAGCCAACAGCAGCCCATGTTTTGCTGACAGTAGAGGTAAGTTTGCTGTAGATCGAGGCAGCAAGACTTAAACTACTACGAAATTGGTATGTACGTCTGCCACCACAATTTCATGGCAATATTGCAAACATGTCTAAACAAATTTGATATTATGATAACAACAACTGGACCTGGGCAATAAATTCGAATGGAGATTGAGATAACCTGATTTACTGACTTTTTGTAGCAATGACTGGGGGTGCATTACATTGCCAGGCAAGTTCCAAGGTGTGTTTCAAAGCTTCCATTTGACCTGCATGAAGGTAGCACGTGTTTCAGAGATTGGTCTTTCACTGACACATTATTCAGTATATCATGTATGTAAGTGCATGTGGTGGATAATGGTATGTCAAATGAACAGTGGGCACTTGCCTGCTTTAACTGATATAATAGGCACATAGGAGAATTTTACACAGTGACCAGTTTGAGCAGATATTTTAGTTTAGTGATATTAGTGTGCTAAATTAAAGCTTTTTGTATATTTGGGCGCATTGGGGGCTGCAATTCATGGGTGACAATAGGCTGACAGACTTTCATCTTTTTATTAACAGCAAGTCTAGTTAGTGATACATGTATAGTTATTGCTAGTTACAGTATTGTTGTAGACAGTAACTGCATGATTTGTGGCAGCAAGTGAATGTCTTTTATTGTTGTACTTTAGGTGTTGGAACGTTGTACCCATTATGTATCATCCAAGAATGCTCGTCTTCGGCTTATGGTTTTGTCTGTGATACAGAATGGACTTGCCATATTGAACCCAGCTACAGGTTGTATGCAACGGAAATTTTTTGCTTTTTTGCGACTTTGTTAGAAATGTTGTACGAATGTGGTTTGTTTGTATTTAGATCAGCTTTTACCACAAGTTCACAAACTTTGGTCTCCACTTGTGAGACGGTTGAATGATGTTGAACCCATTGTGTTGATAAAAGTATTACGGAAATAATTATACTGTGTTGCAGTGTGTAGGCATGTTTGTATTGCAGGCTCTTGATGTTTTGTGCACAATGGCTGAGGTGTCTGGTGATTTTATTCGAAGGCGCGTTGCTGCTGATGTGTGGCCGTCTTTATCTAAAACTTTAGAGGGATTGACTGGAGTGAGGTGATTTAGTAGTTGCTTGTTGTCTATAAGGCTGCATTGCAATGATGTGGCATTGCAGTTTGCAGGCTGGAACATCATATAAACACACAGTGAATTTTAAACTTCAGAGGGCTATTCTGACTACTGTGACTGTTTTGATATCTAAGGTACAGTTTTGTATGTTTGTTTATCTTCTAATTTGCTTGGGTGTATACCTTAGTACTTGTGGTCTGAATATGCTTGTTACGTAGTTGAACACGTAGCGATGATATAGATAACTTTGTAGAGAAATACATGGATAAGGACAGTTTTACATGCAGTGAACTATAGACGAGAGTAATGAGAGTATGTGTGTCAAATTTAGCTGCAAAGTGTGGTCTGTTTTATATATACTATATTGGACTGGACCCTGCATTTACAGTATAATTCTTTGTTTCAGTTCATACAAGTAGATTTTTGTAGAGTGTAAACAGTGACATATTTGGTGCATCTGAACTATTATTGTACATGTACAGTTGGATATGGGAGATGTGGAGCTCAGTAATATAGCAGCGTCTGCACTTCTGTATCTGAATATGAAACAGCCCGGAGAGTTGCAAGAGGTGTGAGACAGGAAGGAGTCGATTGACTGTATCTTGTTGTTTGATTCTTTTGTCAACGTACCGTACAGGCTGCATTGGGACTGTTCAAGACATTGGCTGGTGTTGATTCAGATGCCACGTGGCTGATCCTCAGTGAAGTAGTCGGTTGTTGTTTGCCGTCACCTCATCCGTGCTTCTCTTCCATTAAAGTATGACAACTGTTTTGTAGCAGAATACACGCACAGTGGTTTAATGTCTGTTTTTGTGCAGCTGGGGACTGGAAGCAGATTTAGGGGAATCCAGTTTCCAGAAGTAGTACTGGACATGTTTGATGGACTGTCTTCTCCCGGTTTTAGTTAGCTTGTAAAAGAATCATGCAGAAGTTGGAGGTCTATGTAGTCGTATGCATATGCATGTTATTGTACATATGGTATGCATTCATGACTTTCCATTCACAGTTTCTCTTGACAGTTAAGGTAAAAATTAGATCTAAGCTACAGAAATTGAAGCTGCTTTCTTGATTATAATTTATAACCTGAAATCATACATGTGCTGTACTGGCGTGAAGCACAGATTTAGTGTCTTAAGTTATCAATATTACAATTTTTTAAATTAATTTAATATAAATGACAAAATTTATATTAATTAATTAACGCAAAATATTTTTATTTTATTAAAGACAGTTTTAAAGTAAAGTACGATTTAGATGAAGCTCTTACTACACTGTATAGGTAAACAGTATTGCGCGTTGCAGCATAAAACTTCGAGATTTATCTAGAGATAAACAGTGACACACTTTTCGACTTCCAAGTCCCGGATAATCTGTAGTGGCTTGATGTTCGTTATAGATCTACGGAGCTTCTGGATGACAAACCGCTCGCTTTTTGCTAGTCAACGCATGAGATATAATATTTGCTGCACAGCAAAATTGGTCTAGATGTCGACGAGGTCGCTCAACATGGACAACGGACCACCGAGGAAAAAGACAACACTAGCAGGCACTCCAACAGTAAGTCATGCTATATTTTTACCAGTTAGTCTAAGTATTGTCTGTTTCTATAGTTTACTTTTTCGTCAGATATAATGGTTATGCAGTCTTTTCTTGCTGTCATTGCGTCATATTACGATATGACGCAGCTAGCATACGTCGCTCGTGGAGTAGCCGAGTAGGTAGAGGATATCGAGGGTAGACGATTTCCAGTTCATACGCTACATTTCAAATAGGTAGATGTCTTGTGTGAGTGGTGTCTCGCCAACTTTTAATTTACTACAGACAGACTGTCGTCGACCTCACGTAGCTGTAGACTGTACACTGAAAATTAGTTAACTCAATTAACGACACTCTTGAACTGAAACCGCAGATACTAAACAGGATGTCTCTAGTTTGCTGTCCTTCTGAGGTTTTTTGAATATGCATATTGTTGTAACAGCATGCAACAACACAACTAGATAGTAGCTATACAGTATGTGATAGCAACAGTATAGATAATGAAAGAGGAATAATAACAAATGCTTTTTGGAAATTTAATACAATGTGTCTTTATTGACACACCCTGCTTTATAGGATTTGATGTGGCATATGAGTGTGTTACATTTTAATTAGACAGGAAGCATGTACACATACTACAATAGATCAAACAATCTAGATTGCTGAGAGCATAGGATTGTGCACTTGAAATTCTTCTGGAATTATTCCTATGTATGGTAGATTTCAGATACTACTAGTAACTGAAGCTGTGTTTACACCCTCGCTTCCACAGCTAGGGCTAATTGTCGTGAAGAAGTACACTCTAGACGCTATTTTCTTTCTATACGTGTTACCTGTAAAATGTGTCTAAAACGGTACATAAGGAATGCCGTTTCGCATGACCACAAAGTCCGTAAATAGCCTGTAGTCATCAAAGTACGTTACTTGCCATGTCTCCTGACTTTTACAAAATCCCTTTTCTTAGAGGCTCATAGCTGAATGAGATGTACACTGTAGCAGATGCAGTACACAGTCATGTAACGGAAACTTGTGAGCACGTCTAGCATATTGTATGGAAAGTAAAGGGCAATTAACCACAGATAAATACTTTGCACAAGCTAGGGGCAAGAACTGACTGTTATAGTGTTGATGATGTAGGTTGTATTGTATGTTTGCATGCATACTCGGATCCTTTTTACGCATGTTTAATACAACCAATTTTGTATGAACAGGTGGATTTCCAGGAGGAGCTGATCAGTATGCAGCCATTACCAGCAACTCTTTGAAACATTTAATTTATGAATTGTTCTAGTGTTACTTGCATGCATGAATCTATAACAGATATGCCATAATTTCATGTGTTCGCGTGCGCGTGCACACACACACACACTCACCAAACACACGCTCTTGTATTCACATGGTAATACTTGTAGTTTGAATATTATGGTAACTGTGAATTGTTGTTATATGGAGGTGAGACTGGAAGGTCTCCACATGAAGGGCATAATAATGGCAGTGTTTTCTCCATTTAAAGATGATGGGTACGTAAGAGCTGTGTATACCATTGTGCCTGGTACATATGCAAACTGATGATACTTGTAGTGAGTTGAATTTATCAATTATTGATGATTATGCCAACTATCTTATAAGGGAAGGTGCAGCTGGTGTTTTTGGTAAGTTTATTGCATTCTCTGTTGAGACATTGATTTTGATTTTCTTATATTGTGTCCTTGTTAGTTGGTGGTTCAACAGGCGAGGGTGTCAAACTGTCTGTTGCCGAGAGAAAGTCATTATTGGAAAAGTGGGTTGAAGTTGTTGATAAACGGTTAGTTGTGTGTTGTTTACAGAGTTAGATGTTACCTACTTTTGTTGTATGTGTGGATTTAGGTTAAAGGTTATTGTTCATATTGGGTCAGAAAGTCTTTGTGATTGCAAAGAGTTGGTATGTTGCACATTCTAATTTTGTCATATTTTGTGGTGGCTACTAGTGTTGCATTATAAGGCCAGACATGCTGAATCTTGTAACGTTGATGCTGTTGCGGTCATGCCTCCGTCATATTTCAAACCTGCTTCTGCCGGTGAGCAACTTTGGACATTGTCACAGCATGTATGCTTATGCTTTTTGGTGCTAGATGTAGTGAAGTTTTAAAATGTGTGTGTGTGTGTGTGTGTGTGTGTGTGTGTGTGTGTGTGTGTGTGTGTGTGTGTGTGTGTGTGTCACAATTTATTTATTTGATTGTAAATGAGTATAAGCATTTGTTGTATGATCGTTTATTGAAACAGAGAATTTGTTGCTGTACTTGAGAGAGCTTTCCTTACATGCACCAGATACACGACTCTACTACTACTCATTGAATGATCAATGTAAGGGTTGAAGTAGCTTTTAGGTAGTGCGTTTTTCATGTCTGTCATTGTATGCAGGGAGTTTGGAAGATTTCCTGAAACTTGCTGATAAGCAGCTGCCAACTTTTTGTGGCATCAAATACTCTGATATGTGCTTGTACAAATTTTCAAATATTTTACGGTACTCTGATGAGAAGTATGATGTGATGTACGGCGTTGATCAGGTTTGCTATGCTGTGCAATCGTTGTTACTTGCTCAGGTCTCAATCGTTGTTTGAACTAATGCATATGTTTGTTCAGCAACTGCTTGGTGGATTGGCAATGGGTGCTAAGGTGTGTGTTGGAAGGTGAGGTGATTACAGGAATAGAAAAGATAATGCACTACAAGTTTTCAGTGCTAACTCTAGGTGGTTTTATATTTTATGTTTTTATGACACTGGTGCTTGATACCAAGATACAGGACAATAGGAAGTAGAATACATATAAAATTTGTTAACTGTAACTAATGTATTGGAATCTCTTGGGAGGAACACGAGTACATAATTGTGAAGGAAGTTAGTATATATAATGAATGAATGAATGAATGAATGAATGATATATTTCTGTTGCACCTAAAAAGGTACAGTTCCCTTTTGGGGCAAACATAGAAACAACCGAGACATAAAACGTACAGTTAACAGACTATAAAATACACCAGCTACAACAGACAGCACAAACTACAGTATATCTACACCATATATGCAGCAGTAGTGACTATCGTTTAGAGCGACATCATCAAGATTTGATAATTATAAGTTTATTTGTGGAGGATGGGAAAGAAGTTCAACAATCATTTGGGACTCAACAGCAACATATTTTTGCATGAATCTTGTTTGGTCACTGTCTGCAGATGTCGTGTAGCATGACTGAATAGTAAGTGACTTTGTCTTGTATTGCATGGTTGGATTGATGTGAGGTGTTCATGTAAATAGATACAGTTGACTGACTGAAGGTACTGTACTTAAGTCTTATACCACGTAGTTGTTGTTATGATGTGAAGTACATGATGTGAAGTATAGCACTGTTGTTGTTTGTTGTTGATAGCACTTACAACTACATGCCTAGGCTCACACTGAGAATGATGAAAGCTTTTGAAATTGGTGATATTGAAACGTCAAGAAAAGAACAGGTGCTTGGTGATGACCAGATGCTTACTAGATGTACGTTCTGTTTAAACAGTTTTTCTTGTTATTGTAGTATCGGTCACATGCTGTCATTGACATTGTCATAAGATATGGTTTGTGATACCAATGATGTCCTGTGAATTTGTGTTTTGTCTTTCTATATCTTTGTGTCTGTTTGTCTGTCTAGTTTTATCTTACTTTCTTGGCTTATTTTATTATCTAGGATCTAAAATTGTTCTCCTCTCTCTTTCTCTTTTTCCTCTTCACTCCTCGTTTGCTTTTTAATTAATTAATTGTGGTGTCCTTTCATATTTTTAGTTGTTTATTTTTTACTTTATAGCTAAACCACTTGGAGGTCTTGCTGGTACAGGAAAAGCTGTCATGAAATTTATTGGTATAGATTTAGGTCCACCTCGACCTCCAGAGATGAAAGTTGCTGCTGATGCAGAGAGAGAATTGCAACAAGAGCTCAAAGGGATTGGTTTCTTTGACTGGAATTAAGATGTGAAGATGTCTATAGACTGTAGTTATAGAAACATGTTGATAGTCTGTGATATGGAATACAGTGTACTATTCTCGCTACAGCGGTCATGCGCATGAGTTGGGTCCGAGGTGTACTGTACGTGTGTATAACATTGCGCATGCGTTGAGTCCGAGGTACACTGGTACATGTGTATAGCATTGCGCATGCGCTCCTGAGTGTGGACGCGGTGTCGTGGCGGGTGGATGTTTTGCCATGAATCCTGCTTTATCTGATGGCGAAGAGGAAGAGCAACCAAGAACATCTCGCAGAAGCAACAACCTCCCGTTGCACGGGAGCGAGAAAACGATGAATCTGAACAGCATGGTACTCACCAACGTTCTCAACAGCGTTTACTTCAAGAACGTCTTAGTTCAACTTAAGACGTATCACGAAGTTGTTGACGAGATTTACAATCATGTAAGTGAGTGAAAGTTTGAACTTTGAGGGGCAGGGTCTCTTTGGGTGTCGCGGGTCGGTTGATCTTGTTACCTTGTTTTGAGGTTTATCATTTGGAACCTTGGGAGAAAGGAAGTCGAAAGCTCGCCGGACAAGTTGGCATGTGTGGAGGAGTTAGTGAAATTAATGAACTTTGTAGAAAGTTTATGAAGAAGCTTTGTTTGTTTCGTTTTGTACGTGCAGGTGCGAGGTGTAGGCACGGGAGGTATTGTTTCGAGTGCTTTTTGCTTACTTTTCAAGCTTTTTACTTTGAGGCTTACAAGAAAGCAAGTGAACGGTCTCATCAACCATCGTGATTCTCCGTACATCCGGGGAATCGGATTTTTATATATCAGGTATTTTAATTTGGTAGTTTATTGTAAGGTGTTAATATGTTTCTTGATTTTGTGTAGGTATACGCAGCCACCTGCAGATCTTTGGGATTGGTTTGAGGCATATTTGGATGATGAAGAGGTACGTCGGATTCGTCGTGCTCTACAGCAAGTGTGGAGGTTGGCTTGTGTATTTGTAGCTTGTGCATGTTTGTTCTTTCTTTTGTGCTTATTCCTTGTTGCTGCCCACATTGCCACAGTAGTGCTCTGACAGTTAGAGTAGCTTACTACCAGGATGGGCAGAAACAACTGATTTACCCGACAAAGGAAGCAACTTGCGTTGTGTAATCTGGCCAGCTTGTTGTGTCGACAGTCGGGAAACATATTAGTAGATCAGTTAATTTATTTCATATGTTGTGTGTACATAGGAGGTTGATCCTAAAGCTGGAGGTGGAAATCTGGTGACAGTTGGTCAAATGTGTCAAGAAATATTGTCGAAGCTTGAGTGGTATGGTACATTGTTTCCTCGTATTCCTGTTCCTGTTCAGAAATTGATTGAAGAACGACTGCGAGAACATCGACGTGCCGTTTATGCTGCTGTAAATGAAGATGAGCCCAAGGAAGAGCCAAATGAATATCAAGAGGAAACAGACCAAAAGGTCACCAGAAGCAGTAGTAAGGAGAGAGGAAGAGACCTGGAAAGAGACCGGGAAAGGAGGAGAAGTCGAAGCCGAAGCCGAGATAGGAGACATGGCAGCAGAGAGAGGCAGTCCCGAAGAAACAGCCGTGAGAAGAGAGGAAAGCGAAGTCGATCTAGAGATAGGCAGAATCGACGACCATCAAGGGAAAGGAAGGATCGGGAACAAGGCAGGCGAGAGAGAAGAAGCCGATCTAGAGATCGCAGGAGCAGGTCAAGAGATAGAAGTCGAAGGGAACGAAGCAGATCGAAGGATAGAAGTCATTACAGAGAAAGGGACAGAAATCGTGACAAGAGAGGACACAGTAACTATGATTAGACGTTTGGGACAGTGCTGACTGTTTTATGTTATAGTCGTTTGGCTCTTTTCTTTCATTGTTGTAGACACACGTGGTTGTGTGTACATACAGTAATGAGTACGGTTTATGCCTTACAATAGTGTATTTCGTCTTGGAGCTTAAAACTTCACAGTATGAGAGCATTCCTGTATGTTTATACGTAGTTGATCACGGAATTCATCATTGTGTTTAGCTAAGCTATCTGCCATCTAAGATTACATGTAGACAAGCATATAAATTAATTGATTGCCAATTTGCCATAATCTGGTGCATAGTAGTACAGTTGTACAGTCTCAAAATAATTATTAGTGTTAGAGCAAGTGTTGTGTTAACAACGTTTATCATAGTGTAATAAACCAAAGTGTACACACATCCACACTCACCTGTAGAACTAAATCCCGAATTTTAAATTTTGCGTCGGGCCTCGATGTCCAGATATTGTTGGTAGGTGTGGTCACGCTACTACGCAATCTCGATCTCAGCCTGGCGGGCAACGTCTGGCGCGTTCTAATTAAACTGAAGTGCAGCACGAAATGGACTACGATCGCACTTTACCGGTTGATGTAAATCGCAGGTAATGCTTAATCTCTAACGTAACGAGTTTCGGAGTTTCACTCCCAACTTTCTTTGTTCAACGATGCGTGACGTCATAGTTTACATCGTTTTCCGTTGAATGATCGATATTTTGAAAGTGTCTTGTCGATATAATCATTAGTAATTTTGATGTATTGTGTATGAAGTTTGCTAAGTGGCGGTGTGGGCTTGTTATCTGATTTCTCAACTTCAAGTCTGAATGACACGGCACTCACAACCAATAGTGGCATTGAACAAGGTAACATACTTGCCTGTTGCTTTGTCCACCCGTTTGTCTGTCCCTTGTCTCTCTGTCTGTTTGTTTGTCTGTTTGTCTGTCCGTTGTTTGTCTGCTTGTTTTGTCCGTTTTCTGTCTGTCTGTTTCTCTGTTTGTTTGTCTGTCTGTCTATTGTATTTTATTCAATAGAACAAAGTACGTACAGATGGAGGCTAAATCCTCTACAACACAATGTCCTCATCAGTCCAATTAACTACACACGTGCTTGCTCCTTTACTAAAAAAAAAAAAAAAGTAAAGGCCAAATGGCCTTGGAAAAACACAAATTAACTAGCATCATCTAAAAGTCTCTCCACTTTCCTGTAGATGACTCGAGCATTGGCTTTTTGTAGCTGAATGGACATGCGCTCCCTCCAATGTGTCTTGAATGAGGAGGCATTTGTTGTTCCATAGGCATCCGTTGATCTACTTGACAAATGCTGTAGGTACATTTCTGCTTGTTGTCCCCATCGACCAAAATGTTCCAAGACTAGTGGGACTGCTGTCACTGTTTCCTTACCAAGAAGTCGTTCTCTGCTATATTTTTCCGTTTTCTTCTGCTCTCTCCTGGATGCTGCAGCACCTTCCGTAGATGCTGATGCTGAAATTACTTCACTGCTCCAGGGATGTGCTAGCGAAATGTCTAAATCTGTGTTGGACCCTGATCCAACATCGAAAACTGTTATGTCAGGGCGGTTGTCAGATGTAATGTATCGATGACGTGGCTCTCTGTGATGGTGCATTTGTAAGCTGCGCAGACAGTCTGACCATACATTGGCAATACACTCATGGGTCCAGACTGGACCACCGCCCCACTTACATGTTAGGAGATGGTATCCACAACTGTCCAGAAAAGAACCACAGTCACACTGACGAATACAGCCATCGAAGGGCATGGCTAACCCCAATCTCAAGCAAGCCGCCAAACGAAAATCGCGGGAAACTAGTGCGAGCTTATTTGAGGTGGGCATAGCATTCAGCCAGGCTCCAGCGCCCTTGCCTTGAATCGATCTTAGCCTAGCAGCATCTCGCTGGGAGGGGGCCTTCTCGATCATTGCTGACGTCTTTTCTTTAGCGTGTTGCCGTGTCAGCCTCTGTTGTAGTTTAGTTGGAACTTGAATCATTTCAGTAATATCTGTCCCATCACTGCCAGCCTGCATCAGCGAAAATGCTATCGATTCCTCAACACCATTTGAGTTGACTAGAAGATCCAGTGCGGATTTGAGGTCTGGATAACGAATAGGCAGATGAACCAGAGTGTGAACCCAGGACGAAAGAAAAGCAAATCGAGAAGTGCTGAGGCATGGTGACATGCTGAAACCACCAAACCTGACCGGCAGTGTAGCTTGCATCCAGGAAGAGTCAGTGAGGTGACTATATCCCAATACGTGAGTGAAGGTCTCACGAGAAATCTTATCATGGACCTCGGCAGCTGCCTGAAGTCTGTCAGGGCAAACTAAACGTGCTAAATGGTTCATGCGAGGAACATGGCAGAATCGTAAAAGAAGCATTGCACTCTGTACCTCTCCCAACTTCATCAACTGCTCACACAACAGCCTTCCACTCTCAGCATATTGGCTAGAGGCTGCAGACACATACTCTCTCTTGCCTATTGGAGCCCCAAGAACTATAGTCCCATCGCTAACTACAGGTATGGCATCTAGATCAGATCTGCCTGACATCAGAGGTCCAGATGGGGAATAGATCTCACACTTGCTGGAAGTCTGTCTATTTGTCTGTCTGTTTGTCTGTCTGTTAATTTCATTTATTGAAACACAAACTCTACGTTTCTGTCTGTTTGTCTGTCTGTTTGTCTGTCTATTTGTCTGTCTGTCTATTTGTCTGTTTGTCTGTCTGTCTGTTTGTCTGTCTGTTTGTCTGTCCGTTGTCTGTCTGTCTGTCTGTCTGTCTGTTTGTCTGTCTATTTGTCTGTCTGTCTATTTGTCTGTTTGTCTGTCTGTTGTCTGTTGTCTGTCTGTTTGTTGTCTGTCTGTCTGTTTGTCTGTCTGTTTGTCTGTCTGTTTGTCTGTCCATTGTCTGTCTGTCTGTCTGTCTGTTTGTTTGTCTGTTTGTCTGTCTGTTTGTTTGTCTGTTTGTCTGTCTGTTTGTCTGTCTGTCTGTCTGTCTGTCTATTTGTCTGTTTGTTTGTCTGTCTGTCTATTTGTCTGTTTGTTTGTCTGTCTGTCGTCTGTTTGTCTGTTTATTTGTCTGTCTGTTGTTTGTCTGTCTGTCTGTCTGTCTGTCTGTTTGTTTGTCTGCCTGTTGGTTTGTCTGTGCATTTGTCTGTCTGTCTATCTATCTATCTGTCAATTTCATTTATTGAAACACAAACTCTACGTTACATTTCTAACACTAAATACAAGCAATCTACTGAGTTCAGCTTTAGTTTAATGCAATCTGTTGGGTCTGATAGTTGCCATATATTTGGTGTGCCAGCTTGTCTGTCTGTTGCGATTTTCTATCACTTTTAATGTCAGATTTGTCTGTCAGTTTGTCTGTCCCTTGTCTGTCTGTCAGTTTGTCTGTCTGTTTTGTCCATTTGTCTGTCTGTTTGTCTGTCTGTCTGTCACTTTGTTTGTCAGTTTGTCAGTCTCTTGTCTGTCTGCCTGTTTGTCTGTTTGTTGTCTGTCTGTCAGTTTGTCTGTTTCTTTGTCTGTCTGTTGTCTGTCTACCTGTTTGTCTTTCTGTTTGTTTGTCTGTTTGTTTGTCTGTCTGTCAGTCTATCTATCTGTTGGGTCTGATAGTTGCCATATATTTGGTGTGCCAACTTGTCTGTCTGTTGCGATTTTCTATCACTTTTAATGTCAGATTTGTCTGTCTGTTCTGTCCGTTTGTCTGTTTGTTTGTCTGTCAGTTTGTCTGTCACTTGTCTGTATGTCAGTTTGTCTGTGTTCTGTCCGTTTGTCTGTCTGTTTGTCTGTTTGTCTGTCTGTTCTGTCCGTTTGTCTGTCTGTTTGTCTGTCTGTCTGTCTGTCTGTCTGTCTGTCTGTCTGTCTGCCAAGTGTGTTCCACTAGTCTTTGAACATTTTGGTTTGTGGGGCTCGCACGCACACAAGTTTTTGTCTCATATATCTAGGCAAAGCTACAATACCACTCATGCACATCCTTT